>NW_024060242.1:0-212552 GCF_016432855.1 Salvelinus namaycush
ATACGGGGGTACCGTACAGAGTCAATGTGGAGGCTATATACAGGGGGTACCGGGTACAGAGTCAATGTGGAGGCTATATACAGGGGGTACCTGGTACAGAGTCAATGTGGAGGCTATATACAGGGGGTACCGGTACCGAGTCAATGTGGAGGCTATTACAGGGGGTACCTGCTACAGAGTCAATGTGGAGGCTATATACAGGGGGTACCTGTACCGAGTCAATGTGGAGGCTATATACAGGGGGGTACCTGTACAGAGTCAATGTGGAGGCTATATACAGGGTGTTACCGTACAGAGTCAATGTGGAGGCTATATACAGGGGGTAACCTGTACAGAGTCAATGTGGAGGCTATATACAGGGTGGTTACGGTACAGAGTCAATGTGGAGGCTATATACAGGGTGTTACGGTACGAGTCAATGTGGAGGCTATATACAGGGGGGTACCGGTACAGAGTCAATGTGGAGGCTATATACAGGGGGTACCGGTACCGAGTCAATGTGGAGGCTATATACAGGGGTACCTGTACAGAGTCAATGTGGAGGCTATATACAGGGGGTACCGGTACCGAGTCAATGTGGAGGCTATATACAGGGGGTACCGTACAGAGTCAATGTGGAGGCTATATACAGGGTACCGGTACCGAGTCAATGTGGAGGCTATATACAGGGGGTACCGGTACCGAGTCAATGTGGAGGCTATATACAGGGGGTACCTGCACCGAGTCAATGTGGAGGCTATATACAGGGGTACCTGTACCGAGTCAATGTGGAGGCTATATACAGGGGTACCGTACAGAGTCAATGTGGAGGCTATATACAGGGGGTACCGTACCGAGTCAATGTGGAGGCTATTACAGGGGGTACCGAGTACCGAGTCAATGTGGAGGCTATATACAGGGGGTACCTGTACAGAGTCAATGTGGAGGCTATATACAGGGGGTACCGTACAGAGTCAATGTGGAGGCTATATACAGGGGGTACCTGTACCGAGTCATGTGGAGGCTATATACAGGGGTACCTGTACCGAGTCAATGTGGAGGCTATATACAGGGGTACCGTACCGAGTCAATGTGGAGGCTATATACAGGGGGTACCTGTACCGAGTCAATGTGGAGGCTATATACAGGGGGTACCTGTACCGAGTCAATGTGGAGGCTATATACAGGGGGTACCGGTACCGAGTCAATGTGGAGGCTATATACAGGGGGTACCTGCGCCGAGTCAATGTGGAGGCTATATACAGGGGGTACCTGTACCGAGTCAATGTGGAGGCTCTATACAGGGGGTACCTGTACCGAGTCAATGTGGAGGCTATATACAGGGGGTACCTGTACAGAGTCAATGTGGAGGCTATATACAGGGGGTACCGGTACCGAGTCAATGTGGAGGCTATATACAGGGGGTACCGGTACCGAGTCAATGTGGAGGCTATATACAGGGGGTACCTGTACAGAGTCAATGTGGAGGCTATATACAGGGGGTACCGGTACAGAGTCAATGTGGAGGCTATATACAGGGGGTACCGGTACCGAGTCAATGTGGAGGCTATACAGGGGGTACCGGTACCGAGTCAATGTGGAGGCTATATACAGGGGGTACCGGTACCGAGTCAATGTGGAGGCTATATACAGGGGGTACCGGTACAGAGTCAATGTGGAGGCTATATACAGGGGGTACCGGTACAGAGTCAATGTGGAGGCTATATACAGGGGTACCGGTACAGAGTCAATGTGGAGGCTATATACAGGGGGTACCGGTACCGAGTCAATGTGGAGGCTATATACAGGGGGTACCGGTACAGAGTCAATGTGGAGGCTATATACAGGGGGTACCGGTACAGAGTCAATGTGGAGGCTATATACAGGGGGTACCGGTACAGAGTCAATGTGGAGGCTATATACAGGGGGTACCGGTACCGAGTCAATGTGGAGGCTATATACAGGGGGTACCTGCGCCGAGTCAATGTGGAGGCTATATACAGGGGGTACCTGTACCGAGTCAATGTGGAGGCTATATACAGGGGGTACCTGTACAGAGTCAATGTGGAGGCTATATACAGGGTGTTACGGTACAGAGTCAATGTGGAGGCTATATACAGGGGGTACCTGTACCGAGTCAATGTGGAGGCTATATACAGGGTGTTACGGTACAGAGTCAATGTGGAGGCTATATACAGGGTGTTACGGTACAGAGTCAATGTGGAGGCTATATACAGGGGGTACCGGTACAGAGTCAATGTGGAGGCTATATACAGGGGGTACCAGTACCGAGTCAATGTGGAGGCTATATACAGGGGGTACCAGTACCGAGTCAATGTGGAGGCTATATACAGGGGGTACCGGTACCGAGTCAATGTGGAGGCTATATACAGGGGGTACCGGTACAGAGTCAATGTGGAGGCTATATACAGGGGGTACCGGTACCGAGTCAATGTGGAGGCTATATACAGGGGGTACCGGTACCGAGTCAATGTGGAGGCTATATACAGGGGGTACCTGCACCGAGTCAATGTGGAGGCTATATACAGGGGGTACCTGTACCGAGTCAATGTGGAGGCTATATACAGGGGGTACCGGTACAGAGTCAATGTGGAGGCTATATACAGGGGGTACCGGTACCGAGTCAATGTGGAGGCTATATACAGGGGGTACCGGTACCGAGTCAATGTGGAGGCTATATACAGGGGGTACCTGTACAGAGTCAATGTGGAGGCTATATACAGGGGGTACCGGTACAGAGTCAATGTGGAGGCTATATACAGGGGGTACCTGTACCGAGTCAATGTGGAGGCTATATACAGGGGGTACCTGTACCGAGTCAATGTGGAGGCTATATACAGGGGGTACCGGTACCGAGTCAATGTGGAGGCTATATACAGGGGGTACCTGTACCGAGTCAATGTGGAGGCTATATACAGGGGGTACCTGTACCGAGTCAATGTGGAGGCTATATACAGGGGGTACCGGTACCGAGTCAATGTGGAGGCTATATACAGGGGGTACCTGCGCCGAGTCAATGTGGAGGCTATATACAGGGGGTACCTGTACCGAGTCAATGTGGAGGCTATATACAGGGGGTACCAGTACCGAGTCAATGTGGAGGCTATATACAGGGGGTACCAGTACCAAGTCAATGTGGAGGCTATATACAGGGTGTTACGGTACAGAGTCAATGTGGAGGCTATATACAGGGTGTTACGGTACAGAGTCAATGTGGAGGCTATATACAGGGGGTACCGGTACAGAGTCAATGTGGAGGCTATATACAGGGGGTACCAGTACCGAGTCAATGTGGAGGCTATATACAGGGGGTACCAGTACCGAGTCAATGTGGAGGCTATATACAGGGGGTACCGGTACCGAGTCAATGTGGAGGCTATATACAGGGGGTACCGGTACAGAGTCAATGTGGAGGCTATATACAGGGGGTACCGGTACCGAGTCAATGTGGAGGCTATATACAGGGGGTACCGGTACCGAGTCAATGTGGAGGCTATATACAGGGGGTACCTGCACCGAGTCAATGTGGAGGCTATATACAGGGGGTACCTGTACCGAGTCAATGTGGAGGCTATATACAGGGGGTACCGGTACAGAGTCAATGTGGAGGCTATATACAGGGGGTACCGGTACCGAGTCAATGTGGAGGCTATATACAGGGGGTACCGGTACCGAGTCAATGTGGAGGCTATATACAGGGGGTACCTGTACAGAGTCAATGTGGAGGCTATATACAGGGGGTACCGGTACAGAGTCAATGTGGAGGCTATATACAGGGGGTACCTGTACCGAGTCAATGTGGAGGCTATATACAGGGGGTACCTGTACCGAGTCAATGTGGAGGCTATATACAGGGGGTACCGGTACCGAGTCAATGTGGAGGCTATATACAGGGGGTACCTGTACCGAGTCAATGTGGAGGCTATATACAGGGGGTACCTGTACCGAGTCAATGTGGAGGCTATATACAGGGGGTACCGGTACCGAGTCAATGTGGAGGCTATATACAGGGGGTACCTGCGCCGAGTCAATGTGGAGGCTATATACAGGGGGTACCTGTACCGAGTCAATGTGGAGGCTCTATACAGGGGGTACCTGTACCGAGTCAATGTGGAGGCTATATACAGGGGGTACCTGTACAGAGTCAATGTGGAGGCTATATACAGGGGGTACCGGTACCGAGTCAATGTGGAGGCTATATACAGGGGGTACCGGTACCGAGTCAATGTGGAGGCTATATACAGGGGGTACCTGTACAGAGTCAATGTGGAGGCTATATACAGGGGGTACCGGTACAGAGTCAATGTGGAGGCTATATACAGGGGGTACCTGTACCGAGTCAATGTGGAGGCTATATACAGGGGGTACCTGTACCGAGTCAATGTGGAGGCTATATACAGGGGGTACCGGTACCGAGTCAATGTGGAGGCTATATACAGGGGGTACCTGTACCGAGTCAATGTGGAGGCTATATACAGGGGGTACCTGTACCGAGTCAATGTGGAGGCTATATACAGGGGGTACCGGTACAGAGTCAATGTGGAGGCTATATACAGGGGGTACCTGTACCGAGTCAATGTGGAGGCTATATACAGGGGGTACCGGTACAGAGTCAATGTGGAGGCTATATACAGGGGGTACCTGTACAGAGTCAATGTGGAGGCTATATACAGGGGGTACCGGTACAGAGTCAATGTGGAGGCTATATACAGGGGGTACCTGTACAGAGTCAATGTGGAGGCTATATACAGGGGGTACCGGTACAGAGTCAATGTGGAGGCTATATACAGGGGGTACCGGTACAGAGTCAATGTGGAGGCTATATACAGGGGGTATCGGTACAGAGTCAATGTGGAGGCTATATACAGGGGGTACCTGTACAGAGTCAATGTGGAGGCTATATACAGGGGGTACCTGTACCGAGTCAATGTGGAGGCTATATACAGGGGGTACCTGTACCGAGTCAATGTGGAGGCTATATACAGGGGGTACCTGTACAGAGTCAATGTGGAGGCTATATACAGGGGGTACCTGTACCGAGTCAATGTGGAGGCTATATACAGGGGGTACCTGTACCGAGTCAATGTGGAGGCTATATACAGGGGGTACCTGTACCGAGTCAATGTGGAGGCTATATACAGGGGGTACCTGTACCGAGTCAATGTGGAGGCTATATACAGGGGGTACCTGTACCGAGTCAATGTGGAGGCTATATACAGGGGGTACCTGTATCGAGTCAATGTGGAGGCTATATACAGGGGGTACCTGTACCGAGTCAATGTGGAGGCTATATACAGGGGGTACCTGTACCGAGTCAATGTGGAGGCTATATACAGGGGGTACCGGTACAGAGTCAATGTGGAGGCTATATACAGGGGGTACCGGTACCGAGTCAATGTGGAGGCTATATACAGGCGGTACCTGTACCGAGTCAATGTGGAGGCTATATACAGGGGGTACCGGTACAGAGTCAATGTGGAGACTATATACAGGGTGTACCTGTACAGAGTCAATGTGGAGGCTATATACAGGGGGTACCGGTACAGAGTCAATGTGGAGGCTATATACAGGGGGTACCTGCACCGAGTCAATGTGGAGGCTATATACAGGGGGTACCTGTACCGAGTCAATGTGGAGGCTATATACAGGCGGTACCGGTACAGAGTCAATGTGGAGGCTATATACAGGGGGTACCTGTACCGAGTCAATGTGGAGGCTATATACAGGGGGTACCGGTACCGAGTCAATGTGGAGGCTATATACAGGGGGTACCTGCACCGAGTCAATGTGGAGGCTATATACAGGGGGTACCTGTACCGAGTCAATGTGGAGGCTATATACAGGGGGTACCGGTACAGAGTCAATGTGGAGGCTATATACAGGGGGTACCGGTACCGAGTCAATGTGGAGGCTATATACAGGGGGTACCGGTACCGAGTCAATGTGGAGGCTATATACAGGGGGTACCTGTACAGAGTCAATGTGGAGGCTATATACAGGGGGTACCGGTACAGAGTCAATGTGGAGGCTATATACAGGGGGTACCTGTACCGAGTCAATGTGGAGGCTATATACAGGGGGTACCTGTACCGAGTCAATGTGGAGGCTATATACAGGGGGTACCGGTACCGAGTCAATGTGGAGGCTATATACAGGGGGTACCTGTACCGAGTCAATGTGGAGGCTATATACAGGGGGTACCTGTACCGAGTCAATGTGGAGGCTATATACAGGGGGTACCGGTACAGAGTCAATGTGGAGGCTATATACAGGGGGTACCTGTACCGAGTCAATGTGGAGGCTATATACAGGGGGTACCGGTACAGAGTCAATGTGGAGGCTATATACAGGGGGTACCTGTACCGAGTCAATGTGGAGGCTATATACAGGGGGTACCGGTACAGAGTCAATGTGGAGGCTATATACAGGGGGTACCTGTACAGAGTCAATGTGGAGGCTATATACAGGGGGTACCGGTACAGAGTCAATGTGGAGGCTATATACAGGGGGTACCGGTACAGAGTCAATGTGGAGGCTATATACAGGGGGTATCGGTACAGAGTCAATGTGGAGGCTATATACAGGGGGTACCTGTACAGAGTCAATGTGGAGGCTATATACAGGGGGTACCTGTACCGAGTCAATGTGGAGGCTATATACAGGGGGTACCTGTACCGAGTCAATGTGGAGGCTATATACAGGGGGTACCTGTACAGAGTCAATGTGGAGGCTATATACAGGGGGTACCTGTACCGAGTCAATGTGGAGGCTATATACAGGGGGTACCTGTACCGAGTCAATGTGGAGGCTATATACAGGGGGTACCTGTACCGAGTCAATGTGGAGGCTATATACAGGGGGTACCTGTACCGAGTCAATGTGGAGGCTATATACAGGGGGTACCTGTACCGAGTCAATGTGGAGGCTATATACAGGGGGTACCTGTACCGAGTCAATGTGGAGGCTATATACAGGGGGTACCTGTACCAAGTCAATGTGGAGGCTATATACAGGGGGTACCGGTACAGAGTCAATGTGGAGGCTATATACAGGGGGTACCGGTACCGAGTCAATGTGGAGGCTATATACAGGCGGTACCTGTACCGAGTCAATGTGGAGGCTATATACAGGGGGTACCGGTACAGAGTCAATGTGGAGACTATATACAGGGTGTACCTGTACAGAGTCAATGTGGAGGCTATATACAGGGGGTACCGGTACAGAGTCAATGTGGAGGCTATATACAGGGGGTACCTGCACCGAGTCAATGTGGAGGCTATATACAGGGGGTACCTGTACCGAGTCAATGTGGAGGCTATATACAGGCGGTACCGGTACAGAGTCAATGTGGAGGCTATATACAGGGGGTACCGGTACAGAGTCGATGTGGAGGCTATATACAGGGGGTACCGGTACAGAGTCAATGTGGAGGCTATATACAGGGGGTACCTGTACCGAGTCAATGTGGAGGCTATATACAGGGGGTACCTGTACCGAGTCAATGTGGAGGCTATATACAGGGGGTACCTGTACCAAGTCAATGTGGAGGCTATATACAGGGGGTACCGGTACAGAGTCAATGTGGAGGCTATATACAGGGGGTACCGGTACCGAGTCAATGTGGAGGCTATATACAGGCGGTACCTGTACCGAGTCAATGTGGAGGCTATATACAGGGGGTACCGGTACAGAGTCAATGTGGAGACTATATACAGGGTGTACCTGTACAGAGTCAATGTGGAGGCTATATACAGGGGGTACCGGTACAGAGTCAATGTGGAGGCTATATACAGGGGGTACCTGCACCGAGTCAATGTGGAGGCTATATACAGGGGGTACCTGTACCGAGTCAATGTGGAGGCTATATACAGGCGGTACCGGTACAGAGTCAATGTGGAGGCTATATACAGGGGGTACCGGTACAGAGTCGATGTGGAGGCTATATACAGGGGGTACCGGTACAGAGTCAATGTGGAGGCTATATACAGGGGGTACCGGTACCGAGTCAATGTGGAGGCTATATACAGGGGGTACCGGTACCGAGTCAATGTGGAGGCTATATACAGGGGGTACCGGTACAGAGTCAATGTGGAGGCTATATACAGGGGGTACCGGTACAGAGTCAGTGTGGAGGCTATATACAGGGGGTACCGGTACCGAGTCAATGTGCGTGGGTACAGGTTAGTAATGAGGCTATATATAGGGGGTACCGGTACCGAGTCAATGTGCGGGGGTACAGGTTAGTCGAGGTAATTTGTTCAGTAGGTAGGGGTGAAGTGACTATGCATAGAAAATTAACAGTGAGTAGCAGCAGTGTAAAAACAAAGGGGGGGTCAATGTAAATTGTCCAGGTGACCATTTGATTAATTGTTCAGGAGTCTTATGGCTTGGGGGTAGAAGCTGTTAAGGAGCCTTTTGGTCCTAGACTTGGCACTCTGGTACCGCTTGCCGTGCTGTAGCAGAGAGAACAGTCTATGACTAGGGTGGCTGGAGTCTTTGACAATGTTTAGGGCCTTCCTCTGACACCGCCTGGTATAGAGGTCCTGGATGGCAGGAAGCTTGGCCCCAGTGATGTACTGGGCCGTACGCATTACCCTCTGTAGCGCCTTACGGTCGGATGCCGAGCAGTTGCCATACCAGGCGGTGATGCAACCAGGATGCTCTCGTTGGTGCAGCTGTGGAACTTATTGGGGATCGGGGGACCCATGCCAAATATTTTCAGTCTCCTGAGGGGGAATAGGCGTTGTCGTGCCCTCTTCACGACTGTCTTGGTGTGTTTGGACCATGATGCTTTGTTGATGATGTGGACACCAAGGAACTTGAAACTCTCAACCCGCTCCATTACAGCCCCGTCGATCAGAATGGGGTGTGTTCGGCCCTCCTTTTCCTGTAGTCCGCGATCATCTCCTTTGTCTTGCTCACGTTGAGGGAGAGGTTGTTGTCCTGGCACCACACGGCCAGGTCTCTGACCTCCTCCCTATTGGCTGTCTCATCGTTGTCAGTGATCAGGCCTACCACTGTTATGTCGTCAGCAAACTTCAAATCAAATCAAATTGTATTGGTCACATACACATGGTTAGCAGATGATAATGCGAGTGTAGCGAAATGCTTGTGCTTCTAGTTCCGACCGTGCAGTAATATCTAACAAGTAATCGAACAATTCCACAACTACTACCGTATACACATTTATTACATCCAATTATTCATTATTAAAGTGGCTGGAGTTGAGTCAGTATGTTGGCAGCAGCCACTCGATGTTAGTGATGGCTGTTTAACAGTCTGATGGCCTTGAGATAGAAGCTGTTTTTCAGTCTCTCGGTCCCTGCTTTGATGCACCTGTACTGACCTCGCCTTCTGGATGGTAGCGGGGTGAACAGGCAGTGATGCACCTGTACTGACCTCGCCTTCTGGATGAAAGCGGGGTGAACAGGCAGTGGCTCGGGTGGTTGTTGTCCTTGGTGATCTTTTTGGCCTTCCTGTGACATCAGGTGGTGTAGGTGTCCTGGAGGGCAGGTAGTTTGCCCCCGGTGATGCGTTGTGCAGACCTCACTACCCTCTGGAGAACCTTACGGTTGTGGGCGGAGCAGTTGCCGTACCAGGCGGTGATACAGCCCGACAGGATGCTCTCGATTGTGCATCTGTAAAAGTTTGAGTGTTTTCGGTGACAAGCCAAATTTCTTCATCCTCCTGAGGTTGAAGAGGCGCTGCTGTGCCTTCTTCACCCTGCTGTCTGTATGGGTGGACCAATTCAGTTTGTCTGTGATGTGTACGCCCAGGAACTTAAAACGTTCCACCTTCTCCACTGCTGTCCCTTCGATGTGGTTAGGGGCGTGTTCCCTCTGTTGTTTCCTGAAGTCCACCATCATCTCCTTTGTGTTGTTGACGTTGAGTGTGAGGTTATTTTCCTGACACCACACTCCGGGGGCCCTCACCTCCTCCCTGTAGGCTGTCTCGTCGTTGTTGGTAATCAAGCCTACTTAATGATGTTGTTGGAGTCAGGTTTGGCCACGCAGTCGTGGGTCTACAAGGAGTACAGGAGGGGACTGAGCACGCACCCCTTGGGCCTCCCTGTTCAGGATCAGCTTGGCAGACGTGTTGTTGCCTACCCTTATCACCTGGGGGCGGCCCGTCAGGAAGTCCAGGATCCAGTTGCAGAGGGAGGTGTTTAGTCCCAGGATCCTTAGCTTAGTGATGAGCTTTGAGGGTACTATGGTGTTGAACGCTGAGCTGTAATCAATGAATAGCATTCTCACATAGGTGTTCCTCTGTCTATCTGTCTGTCCCTCTGTCTGTCTTTCTGAATATCTGTCTGTCTGTCTGTCTGTCCCTCTGTCTATCTTAATATCTGTCTGTCTGTCCCTCCGTCTGTCTCTCTGAATATCTGTCTGTCTGTCTGTCCCTCCGTCTGTCTCTCTGAATATCTGTCTGTCTGTCCCTCCGTCTGTCTCTCTGAATATCTGTCTGTCCCTCTGTCTGTCTGTCCCTCTGTCTGATCCCTCTGTCTGTCTGTCCCTCCATCTGTCTGTCTGACCCTCCATCTGTCTGACCCTCTGTCTGTCTGTCTGTCTGTCTGTCTGTCTGTCTGTCTGTCTGTCTGTCTGTCTGTCTGTCTGTCTGTCTGTCTGTCTGTCTGTCTGTCTGTCTGTCTGACCCTCCATCTGTCTGTCCCTCTGTCTGTCTGACCCTCCATCTGTCTGTCCCTCTGTCTATCTGTCTGTCTGACCCTCCATATGTCTGTCCCTCCATCTGTCTGTCTTTTTGGTTGTGTTTTAGATTCCTAGTACATTATGTGATTTGACCACGAGACTGAAGATGGGCATAAAAAATCAGGTGTAAAAAGAACCCATCTGTCAAAAGTAAAGATACCTTCATAGAAAATGACTCAAGTAAAAGTGAAAGTCACCCAGTAAAATACTACTTGAGTAAAAGTCTAAAAGTATTTGGTTTTAAATATACTTAAGTATCAAAAGTAAAAGTAGAAATCATTTCAAATTCCTTATATTAAGCCAAACAGATGGCACAATTTTCTTTTTCTTACATTTACAGATAGCCAGGGGCACACTCAGACATAATTTACGAATGAAGCATTTGTGTTTAGTGAGTCCTCCAGATCAGAGGCAGTAGGGAGGACCAGGGATGTTCTCTGTTTAGTGAGTCCTCCAGATCAGAGGCAGTAGGGAGGACCAGGGATGTTCTCTGTTTAGTGAGTCCGCCAGATCAGAGCCAGTAGGGATGAGCAGGGATGTTCTCTGTTTAGTGAGTCCTCCAGATCAGAGGCAGTAGGGATGACCAGGGATGTTCTCTGTTTAGTGAGTCCTCCAGATCAGAGGCAGTAGGGATGACCAGGGATGTTCTCTGTTTAGTGAGTCCTCCAGATCAGAGGCAGTAGGGATGAGCAGGGATGTTCTCTGTTTAGTGAGTCCTCCAGATCAGAGGCAGTAGGGATGACCAGGGATGTTCTCTGTTTAGTGAGTCCTCCAGATCAGAGGCAGGAGGGATGACCAGGGATGTTCTCTGTTTAGTGAGTCCTCCAGATCAGAGACAGTAGAGATGACATGGGATGTTCTCTGTTTAGTGAGTCCTCCAGATCAGAGGCAGTAGAGATGACCAGGGATGTTCTCTGTTTAGTGAGTCCTCCAGATCAGAGGCAGTAGGGATGACCAGGGATGTTCTCTGTTTAGTGAGTCCGCCAGATCAGAGGCAGTAGGGATGACCAGGGATGTTCTCTTGATAAGTCCAGGAATTTGACAATTTTCCTGTCCTGCTAAGAATTAAAAATGTAACGAGTACTTTTGGGTGTCAAGGAAAATGTATGGAGTAAAAAGTACATAATTTTCTTTAGGAATGTAGTGAAGTAAAAGTAGTCAAAAAATATAAATAGTAAATTATAGATAGCCCACAAAAGTAGTACTTTAAAGTATTTTTACTTAAGTACTTTAGAACACTGTTAAGTGGTTTTAATACATATTTTTTACTACTACAATAAGTGCCTTTTTGGTGTCGTTTGTTTATAGGCGTCAGTCAGGTTGTCATGTTCCCCAATCCTCTCCCTCCTCAGGATGGAGTATGTGAAGAAGCAGGAGAGTCTGCCTCCCCCTCCCAGCCCACTGAGGCAGGCTGCAGTCAGGGCAGCTCTGAACGGAGTCCCCTTCGTCGAGGCTGTCAAAACTTCCACGCCTAAAGTCAAGCCTGCTCACAGAGAGGCCAAGGCCCAGAAAGCCAAGACCTCCAAATCAGACTATAACTTTAACACTACTGCCCAGACAATACAACCAGCATGCCAGCCACAGAACAACCCAGAGCCTGCTAGCAAACCAGACAAACCACCTGTCCCAAATGCTGCCTCACCTGTCCCAAACAACTTCTCCTTTTCTCTTGGGACTACAACACCTTCAGCACAAACCCAGAAAGAAAAACAGACTAAAGCCCAACCTCAGACTAAAGCCCAACCTCAGACTAAAGCCCAACCTCAGACTAAAGCAGCCCCTGAGGCTCAGGGCGCTGGTAGCACCTCGACCAGTTGCACCACGAGCGTCACCAGTAAACCAGCTGGAATAGGAACCAGCAGCCGGCTCACTTTCTCTCCCAACTCTGTGAGCGGACGTGCCCAGGCTGCCAGACTGAGGCTGAAGCAGATGAGAGAGGACAGGTCCAGGGCCCAGCCAGCAGAGGACGGGTCCAGGGCTCAGCCAGCAGAGGACAGGTCCAGGGCTCAGCCAGCAGAGGACAGCAGAGAGGACAGGTCCAGGGCTCAGCCAGCAGAGGACAGTAGAGAGGACAGGTCCAGGGCTCAGCCAGCAGAGGACAGGTCCAGGGCTCAGCCAGCAGAGGACAGTAGAGAGGACAGGTCCAGGGCTCAGCCAGCAGAGGGCAGCAGAGAGGACGGGTCCAGGGCTCAGCCAGCAGAGGGCAGCAGAGAGGACAGGTCCAGGGCTCAGCCAGCAGAGGGCAGCAGAGAGGACGGGTCCAGGGCTCAGCCAGCAGACGGAGGCAGAGAGAACCACCTCTCTACTGAGCCACTCAGAGCTTCACATCGAGCTCCAGTTCAACCCCCACCACGACCCCTCACACCAGGACCAGCTCCATCTTCCACACGACCCCTCACACCAACACCAACCCTAAGCCAATATCGAGGTCCTATCACCACCAAGCAGGGACAGAAGCCCTCAAGAGGACAGCCAGAAGCCAGACCCACTACAGAGGGCAAGAAACAGCCAGAGGTCAAACCCTCTACAGAGGTCAAACCCACTACAGAAGGCAAGAGACAGCCAGAGGTCAAACCCTCTATAGGGGGCAAGAGACAGCCAGAGGTCAAACCCACTACAGAAGGCAAGAGACAGCCAGAGGTCAAACCCTCTATAGGGGGCAAGAGACAGCCAGAGGTCAAACCCACTACAGAGGGCAAGAAACAGCCAGAAGTCAAACCCTCTACAGGGGGCAAGAAACAGCCAGAGGTCAAACCATCTACAGGGGGCAAGAAACAGCCAGAGGTCAAACCCTCTACAGGGGGCAAGAAACAGCCAGAGGTCAAACCCTCTACAGAAGGCAAGAAACAGCCAGAGGTCAAACCCTCTACAGAAGGCAAGAAACAGCCAGAGGTCAAACCCTCTACAGAAGGCAAGAAACAGCCAGAGGTCAAACCCTCTACAGAAGGCAAGAAACAGCCAGAGGTCAAACCCTCTACAGAGGGCAAGAGTCCACAGCAGCAGCAGGAGGGCATCAGGGAAGCACCCGGAGTCACCAGGACACACTACACTAACTGGTACGTATCTAATACCCAGTTGCCCTCCTTTACAGAGCCCATGGTTGCCGAGGCAACGCAGCTGATGGACAGGTCTCAGAAGTATGCTAATGAGTTCCATTATCCTGACGGCAGAGGCGTGGTAGACTTCTCCAAGTTCAGCATGTCTACAACACTTGGCGGTAAGGTGACGGTGAGGGAGGTAGATGATCCTACAGAGGTAGACACAGCCTTTGAGGAGTGGTACAGTGGCATCAACCCTTTCACACCTAAAACTACTACTACTACTGCTGCTGCCGTACCCACTACCCAGCTACCCCAAGCCTCAGACTCAAAACCCCCTCCAGACACCCCAGCCAAGGCTCCTCCCGCCCAGTCCAGGAAGAAACAGACACGAGCAGTGGCTCAGTCCAGGAGGGAAGAACAGGTGAAGACAAAGGATGCCAAGAAAGAGGAGACAATTGAGGATATCCCATCAGCCTCTCCTCTGTCTCCCAAGTGCCCTCCTCGCCCATCAGGCTGCTGGCACCCGTTCACGGTGGATAGGTCCTGCTCGCGCCAGGCCCGCTGCCAACACCGTGCCACTAACGCAGCGCTGCCATCCAACGTCACCAAGTGGTGAGTCACACTAACACACTTCAACCTAGCCTAGCTACCTACCAAACTACACAGCTTTGGCTCCATCATTTGATATCTCATTCCCCTTGTGAGTGTAGCGTGATATAACACTATTGATATGTGTCAAGCTATGGCAGCAAGTCACAGAGGAAAGAAAATATCCTATTCCATTCCTATACTAGCTTGATCATTTCTAGTCGCCCCCCCCCAATTGGAGAAAGACAACCTCTCTTCCTCATCTCTCTCTCCCATCAGGTTGAACGTGAGCAGGAACTACCTGTGTGAGCCTCCCTGGGTCACCACGGCAACCCTAGCCGCCTCCCTAGCGCTGAGAGAGAGAAGAGAGACTCGCTAGTGACAACACACGTTCATTCACAAATACTGGAGGAAATATTTATACAGAGTAGTACAGTAGTCATGTTAAGTCACCTGTTAAATTACACTGCAAATTATAAAGTAGACCACGAGTCAGAAAAAAAAAGATTTTATTTTAAAATGTTGATAATCTTTTAGAAACAAACATTTTGTATTTTCCAGATCAATTAGATTACAAACCATTGAGGAGGTGGAGCAAGACATTAAACATATACTTTTACAGCAATTCTCTCTGTCAGTGGCCAGGGCATTGAAAACCCCAGAGTTTTAAGATGATACCTCAGAGGACAAGGAGAAGCCAATAGCAGGTGTAATGCAGGACGTCAACCATTTAGAGAAACGTGGAAGACCACCACTATATTGGCCACTGTGCTTCAGCACACTATGAATTAGTAAATGGACTTGAGAGGAAAATGGCAAATTACACCCTATTCCCTAGACATACACCCTCCAAAACGTTCCTCAAAGCAGTCAGGGTAAATGGAAACTTGGGACATTAGAATGTGCCAACACGTCAATCTTTAAACTCGGGGTAATTCCTAAAAGGTGGACAAAGCTGTCAGGAGCCACTGAACAGACTGGCCTTAGTTGTGAAGTGATGACTTTATTTCAGTACATTACTGCGATGCGTAAACACACTGTCAGACTAGGATGTAAAAAACACACGCCTCGTCTCTTTATCGGAGCCGTGAGAAGCAGGTTGAGTGGTACAGAATGACAAAGTGTTGGAAAATCTACCAGTCTGACAATCTGTCAACATTTGAGGACTGTATGTATGCATGTGTCTGTGTCATGAATATATAGCTAGCTTCTGTAGTCCGGCGCCCTCTCTACACAATCATCTCCAGCTGCCGTGCATATTCGATGACCTGCGTAGCCAGCTCGGTGGAGGGGATGTTGACTTCCTCTGTCCTCTGCTGTTGGCTGCTGAACGAGTAGTAGTCATCTGGGCTCTGGGTCCAGCCCCGCTGTAACACAGACAACTTTAATATGACGAGAGGCTCTGGGTTCAGCCCCGCTGTAACACAGACAACTTTAATATGACGAGAGGCTCTGGGTTCAGCCCCGCTGTAACACAGACAACTTTAATATGACGAGAGGCTCTGGCTCCAGCCCCGCTGTAACACAGACAACTTTAATATGACGAGAGGCTCTGGCTCCAGCCCCGCTGTAACACAGACAACTTTAATATGACGAGAGGCTCTGGGTTCAGCCCCGCTGTAACACAGACAACTTTAATATGACGAGAGGCTCTGGGTTCAGCCCCGCTGTAACACAGACAACTTTAATATGACGAGAGGCTCTGGGTTCAGCCCCGCTGTAACACAGACAACTTTAATATGACGAGAGGCTCTGGGTTCAGCCCCGCTGTAACACAGACAACTTTAATATGACGAGAGGCTCTGGGTCCAGCCCCGCTGTAACACAGACAACTTTAATATGACGAGAGGCTCTGGGTTCAGCCCCGCTGTAACACAGACAACTTTAATATGACGAGAGGCTCTGGGTTCAGCCCCGCTGTAACACAGACAACTTTAATATGACGAGAGGCTCTGGGTTCAGCCCCGCTGTAACACAGACAACTTTAATATGACGAGAGGCTCTGGGTTCAGCCCCGCTGTAACACAGACAACTTTAATATGACGAGAGGCTCTGGGTTCAGCCCCGCTGTAACACAGACAACTTTAATATGACGAGAGGCTCTGGGTTCAGCCCCGCTGTAACACAGACAACTTTAATATGACGAGAGGCTCTGGGTTCAGCCCCGCTGTAACACAGACAACTTTAATATGACGAGAGGCTCTGGGTCCAGCCCCGCTGTAACACAGACAACTTTAATATGACGAGAGGCTCTGGGTTCAGCCCCGCTGTAACACAGACAACTTTAATATGACGAGAGGCTCTGGGTTCAGCCCCGCTGTGACACAGACAACTTTAATATGACGAGAGGCTCTGGGTTCAGCCCCGCTGTAACACAGACAACTTTAATATGACGAGAGGCTCTGGGTTCAGCCCCGCTGTGACACAGACAACTTTAATATGACGAGAGGCTCTGGGTCCAGGCCCCTCTGCAACACAGACAGCTTTAATATGACGAGAGGCTCTGGGTCCAGCCCCGCTGTAACACAGACAACTTTAATATGACGAGAGGCTCTGGGTCCAGCCCCGCTGTGACACAGACAACTTTAATATGACGAGAGGCTCTGGGTTCAGCCCCGCTGTGACACAGACAACTTTAATATGACGAGAGGCTCTGGGTTCAGCCCCGCTGTAACACAGACAACTTTAATATGACGAGAGGCTCTGGGTTCAGCCCCGCTGTAACACAGACAACTTTAATATGACGAGAGGCTCTGGCTCCAGCCCCGCTGTAACACAGACAACTTTAATATGACGAGAGGCTCTGGGTTCAGCCCCGCTGTAACACAGACAACTTTAATATGACGAGAGGCTCTGGGTTCAGCCCCGCTGTGACACAGACAACTTTAATATGACGAGAGGCTCTGGGTTCAGCCCCGCTGTGACACAGACAACTTTAATATGACGAGAGGCTCTGGGTTCAGCCCCGCTGTAACACAGACAACTTTAATATGACGAGAGGCTCTGGGTTCAGCCCCGCTGTAACACAGACAACTTTAATATGACGAGAGGCTCTGGCTCCAGCCCCTCTGTAACACAGACAACTTTAATATGACGAGAGGCTCTGGGTTCAGGCCCGCTGCAACACAGACAACTTTAATATGACGAGAGGCTCTGGGTTCAGCCCCGATGTAACACAGACAACTTTAATATGACGAGAGGCTCTGGGTCCAGCCCCGCTGTAACACAGACAACTTTAATATGACGAGAGGCTCTGGGTCCAGCCCCGCTGTAACACAGACAACTTTAATATGACGAGAGGCTCTGGGTTCAGGCCCGCTGTAACACAGACAACTTTAATATGACGAGAGGCTCTGGGTTCAGGCCCGCTGTGACACAGACAACTTTAATATGACGAGAGGCTCTGGGTCCAGCCCCGCTGTAACACAGACAACTTTAATATGACGAGAGGCTCTGGGTCCAGCCCCGCTGTAACACAGACAACTTTAATATGACGAGAGGCTCTGGCTCCAGCCCCGCTGTGACACAGACAACTTTAATATGACGAGAGGCTCTGGGTTCAGCCCCGCTGTAACACAGACAACTTTAATATGACGAGATGGGACTAAACTCAAGTTCTAAGGATCGCCCATTCTCTCAAATCCAGGGGCATGTTCAGTTAGCCTGGTCCCAGATCTGTTTATGCTGGAAAAGCTAACTCCTATGGTCCTTTGTCAAGCACAAACAGATCTTGGACCAAGGTTAGTGTTCAGTAGGGTACAGAACAGAGTAAAACAGACATGAACTAACCTTGTTGGCATACTCTGTCATGTTGTTTGGGGAGGAGAAGAAAAGTACTCTGGTAGCTTCGTTGAACTGAATCTGTTTATAAGCCTTTTCTATGCACCCAGCAATCTCATCACTGAAACAGAGAAGGAACACACATTGTCATTGTCGGACCACCAAGATGACTCCAATCCAAGCATCTTATCGTTTCCAGGCAAAATATTAATTCATCCAATGTCATGCGGTTACTTACCGGATGGTGTCTAGCAGAATGTCTATGAAGAAGGTGTAGCTCTCAGCAGGGATGTTTCCTTTGGCCAGAAACACCTTGTTGTAACTTCCCTCCATCAGGTACTGACAGGAAGTTAAACAGTTCAAAACAGACATTCTACAAGCCAGTTCTACACATGGAAGTTACATGGCTCCACAAAGATAAGCAAAGAACAAATGAGAAAAGAACAAATGAAGAAGCCACATCTGCAAGGTGAAAATTTGAATTCCCGCTGAAGATATTTAACTAAGTCAATGAAGGCCAGAATATGACTCTTCTTGGGGAGATAATGGGGTCCTGAAGCAGCAGCAGTTACCTGCTCTAAGGAGACAGGGTGGCGGATGTAGACATTGGTCTGGATGTCTTTAGCAGTCAGCCTCTCCAGCTCTGTGTGGAACTCTGACACACGGTTCTGGGACAGCAGAAAGAGGAGGTTCAGACCCAGCAGCTGGTGCATGTAGGCCGACTCTGGCAACTCATCCCTGGACGGAGGGAGAAAGTGAGAGACACTGATCTAGTTGATTGAACAAGCATAGGTTAAGATGCTCTGGGAATATATAGAGAAAGATTACGTTATTATTTTGAACATGAAAACAAACAAATAAGTGACATTTACTTGTAATCAAAGTAGTAACATTTGAGCTGGGCCATGTATCTCTCAAAGGAAGGGATGTCCTTCTTCAGGATAGCCCACAGAGCCCCGATCTCCAGAACATCACCTGAGAAACAACAAATCTGTTAGCCACTGTTGTCATCCAGTTGATATATGATCAAACCCTGATATCTTAAGTTATCACACACTGAAATTATTCTGCTGATTCTGAGCAATGACTCCAGAAAGTCCGTCCTATTGACAAGCACGTAGGAAGACATGTCAACAACAAAAGATATGAGGCAGCCTCTTCGCCCCGGGAGACCTGTACAGTTCCCGTCGCTGACGACGACGACATCACGTACCCGGAAAACATATTTACCAGCTCTCTGGTTGACCCGTTTCAGGCTATAGAATGTGTGAACTATGGTCAAAATAAAATGTTTACCATCAATTTTCTGATGCTCACTCCCTAGTCCCTGTGGTTGCCATGAGAGAGTAGTGCCTGATCCAAGATGGCAGTGCACCTTTAGGGAAATATGATGTGAATTCAGTCAACTCTGGAAAAGTTGGATATAAACATTATTTTCACACGTTGTATAGCCCGAAACAACTGGTAAGGCATTCCAGATTTGTGATGAGAAAAGTTTCTGGGAAATAGATCAACCAGAGGGCTGGTAAATATGTTTCGGGGTACGGAATGTCACCTTTGGCGACGGGAGATCAATATCTAACTTTAGTGCATTTCCAAGTAACATGATAATTCAGATGGCCACTCCAACTTCACTCTCATGTGGGTGCTAGCAAGCAGGCTAGGTAGTGCCAGGTATTAAACAGACAGTAGGGTCTGGAAGCTCTATTGAGCTTTGATTGGTCAATAACGTAGCAATATCACAGAGTATTTGCATACGGTTAATCTTTCCCAGAGAAGAAGAGAGGCGCCCAAGTCAGCAGAAAAACGGTCTCCTTCCAGCAGGTGGTGTATTTTCATTGTTTCACCCACCAAGCAAGGCATTTTTGTATAAGGTCAATGTGTCAAATTTTGCCTACAAAAAAAATGATGGCTTACTTGCTGCGTGATGTTTATTTGATCTAATAGAAGTTTCATCATATTTAAGTTGTTATGAGTGTTCTGATATAAATAGGACACGTGACGTCCCAGCCACTTGGAGAAAAAACATACTTTGTATAAGAGTTTTCTCCAGATAGCTACGCATATTCAGAGCACGAGGTCAGTAGTATCTCTCCTTTCAATACAGGCGGTTGACGTCAACAACCCACATCGAATATTCAGAAAAGGATTTACAATAATAAGATGTATCCACCAATCCAAAGAATGGATAGACGGGTGCCGCTTTGTGGACAACGACTCCCACTCTTAGGGCCGAGAGACATCTTGTTAGTGTATCCATAATCTTCGGCTTTTCCCTCCCTCGCATTGTCCAAAGGTCCCTCCAATTCCCTCAATTGAAAATAAACGGGGCTCCGTTGTTTCCTCGCCCCCATCGTGTTGTGTGTAAATGCACTGTTACAGGTCTGACTGAGAGAAGAAGCTATGAGTTAGCTGGGTCATTCCAACTAAGGTGCCATTCGGACTTCAACTTTTGAATGAATATATATATCAGAAAAGGGACATGTTTGACTTCCACATCAGCATTTTGGTCAAGCTCAGGCACTTACAACATTTTTTGGGTGCATTTTCCAATTTGTTACGTGCATAATCCTAACAGGGAGGAACCTAACAGGGTTGTAAATGTTGAGCCTAAATTGGCAATAACTCTGAGTGAACATGACGGAACTAGCATATTGGTGAACACTTGAACAGGATTTTAACCTCTAAACATATTTTAACATTTACAGACTAACAACATGAAGGTAAAGGTCCTGACCTTATATTTAAAAGCTTTTAAAAATCCACATTTGACACTAAATAAGAAGTTATATTTCCTGGGGCCAGAAAAGGCACCGCATTGTAGGAACGTTGGCCAGTTAGCATTTTGTTGTGATGACTAGTAACTTACGAGCTAAAATAAGCTGCTGTTTGGTGAGCTTAGTTCCAGTCGTTGGTAAGAAGTTTAACTCCAATAACGAGATCTGTAGAAAGAAATAGCAACGGACGGTTGATATCTTTGTAAAACAGTTGGTTACGTTAGCTTAGCTAACGTTAGCTAGCAATACTAGCTAATTGACAAAATACCGTATAATTTAGGTTCGAGGGTGAAGAAACTAAATATTGTAATAGTCTTTACCTTGAGCTTGCTCAAAATTTCTCCACATTTGTTCAGATTTGGATTTTTCTTGTTCCATTCCGTTTTCAATGTTTCATATAGCCCCGCGGTCTCTTTCAATACAGACGCCATGGTGATTCTGCAAAATGTACGACACCGGACGCTCGGAATACAGTACGCAACTGTCGTAAAACAGCGCTGTTGCTGTTGCCGAAGAGTATCTATTATATTGACAAGATAGTCAAGTGACCACTCCAACAATGGAAATACATTTCCGAACATGTTTATTTTCTTGTCTGAATATTCCCGAGATCGACACATTCTCACATAGCCGTTGCTAAGTCATAAATTGACACTTCAGCGTTGTGCTGTTTATTTCTGATTGTTTTCAAAATACAATGAAGATGTCCAGATGAAAGCATAAATGTAATTTGTTGACCCCCGAAACACCTTAGACTTGGATACACATTATCCCGAATAAAAACGTCTGTTAAATTCGCTGCTCTGTTTTGCTAGTTTTTAGTCTTAGGGAATTATCGGATATACACTGCTCAAAAAAATAAAGGGAACACTTAAACAACACAATTTAACTCCAAGTCAATCACACTTCTGTGAAATCAAACTGTCCACTTAGGAAGCAACACTGATTGACAATAAATTTCACATGCTGTTGTGCAAATGGAATAGACGAAAGGTGGAAATTATAGGCAATTAGCAAGACACCCCCAATAAAGGAGTGATTCTGCAGGTGGTGACCACAGACCACTTCTCAGTTCCTATGCTTCCTGGCTGATGTTTTGGTCACTTTTGAATGCTGGCGGTGCTTTCACTCTAGTGGTAGCATGAGACGGAGTCTACAACCCACACAAGTGGCTCAGGTAGTGCAGCTCATCCAGGATGGCACATCAATGCGAGCTGTGGCAAGAAGGTTTGCTGTGTCTGTCAGCGTAGTGTCCACAGCATGGAGGCGCTACCAAGAGACAGGCCAGTACATCAGGAGACGTGGAGGAGGCCGTAGGAGGGCAACAACCCAGCAGCAGGACCGCTACCTCCGCCTTTGTGCAAGGGGGAGCACTGCCAGAGCCCTGCAAAATGACCTCCAGCAGGCCACAAATGTGCATGTGTCAGCATATGGTCTCACAAGGGCTCTGAGGATCTCATCTCGGTACCGAATGGCAGTCAGGCTACCTCTGGCGAGCACATGGAGGGCTGTGCGGCTCCACAAAGAAATGCCACCCCACACCATGACTGACCCACCGCCAAACCGGTCATGCTGAAGGATGTTGCAGGCAGCAGAACGTTCTCCACGGCGTCTCCAGACTCTGTCACATGTGCTCATGTGCTCAGTGTGAACCTGCTTTCATCTGTGAAGAGCACAGGGCGCCAGTGGCGAATTTGCCAATCTTGGTGTTCTCTGGCAAATGCCAACGTCCTGCACGGTGTTGGGCTGTAAGCACAACCCCCACCTGTGGACGTCGGGCCCTCATACCACCCTCATGGAGTCTGTTTCTGACCGTTTGAGCAGACACATGCACATTTGTGGCCTGCTGGAGGTCATTTTGCAGGGCTCTGGCAGTGCTCCCCCTTGCACAAAGGCGGAGGTAGCGGTCCTGCTGCTGGGTTGTTGCCCTCCTACGGCCTCCTCCACGTCTCCTGATGTACTGGCCTGTCTCCTGGTAGCGCCTCCATGCTCTGGACACTACGCTGACAAACACAGCAAACCTTCTTGCCACAGCTCGCATTGATGTGCCATCCTGGATGAGCTGCACTACCTGAGCCACTTGTGTGGGTTGTAGACTCCGTCTCATGCTACCACTAGAGTGAAAGCACCGCCAGCATTCAAAAGTGACCAAAACATCAGCCAGGAAGCATAGGAACTGAGAAGTGGTCTGTGGTCACCACCTGCAGAATCACTCCTTTATTGGGGGTGTCTTGCTAATTGCCTATAATTTCCACCTTTTGTCTATTCCATTTGCACAACAGCATGTGAAATTTATTGTCAATCAGTGTTGCTTCCTAAGTGGACAGTTTGATTTCACAGAAGTGTGATTGACTTGGAGTTACATTGTGTTGTTTAAGTGTTCCCTTTATTTTTTTGAGCAGTGTACATCACCAAAATGTCGATAATAAAGGTGCTAACATGGCAGCCGTTCTAAAACATGGCCAAACCAGATATTGTATGTGTGTAAACTTGATTTAACTAGGCAAGTCAGTTAATGACAAATTCTTATTTACAGTGAAGGCCAAACCCAGACGACACTGGGCCAATTGTGCACCGCCCTATGGGACTCCCAATCATGGCCGGATGTGATGCAGCCTGGATTCGAACCAAGGACTGTAGTGACACCTCTTGCACTGAGATGCAGTGCCTCGGGAGCCCTAAATAGTCTAGCTACTATTTAATCCACAGATTGACTTGGATCTCTTTCCTTTCTCTAAACACTGATGAATTCGACTTCATCTCCTCTTCATTCTGAATAAGAGGTTATCGGGGTCATCAGAAAAAGAACACAGTCCATACCGTTTATTAGGCAATGATAATAATACAACAAGTAGCAGTTGGTGAAGCTAGCTGTGTACAGTAGTCAGTAAAATAGATAAACAAACCAAACTGTTTTAGGGAACAACACTGTTCTCATAGCATGTGACATTCATTTAAAACAAAGGCAGTTCTTTGTCTAGTACGTACAAAATCAACAGAAATAGTTTTTTTTTTTTTAAACGTTAAAAAAAGATGAATCAACAAATACACGTATTCTTGTGTGTCAATAACAGGTACAACTCCGATATAAAGTATTTTTTTTCATAGTTGCGAAATGTCACGTGCGCCCACTTAAATCAGTGCATTTGTAACAACCTAACAATTACGAAATGTATATTCGATTAAATAAGCCTCACGTAGCAAATTAGCAATTACAGTTGTTGAACAGATTCGACACTCGTTGACCTCTATACAAAAATTCCTCACGTCGTGATCTTATTTTCTGGACAGATTTTGGGCCGAGTAAACCCTCTTGCTTCGCCTCTTCCTCTCTGCTATAACTCTCTTCTTCTACGTTCGAATTCTAGTGCAAATGGTGCGTTCATACCTCCTACAGGCCGGCATAACATCGTTGTGTTTCTGAAAAATAGAAAACATCTTTATAAAAATCTTTATGTCCATTAGATGGCGCTCATTCAAAGTTAAATATATCCAAAGTCCTTTACATACTTTTAATCCTTCACGGGGCGTCTTGGTGAGGAAT
This sequence comes from Salvelinus namaycush, assembly GCF_016432855.1. Taxonomy (NCBI): domain Eukaryota; kingdom Metazoa; phylum Chordata; class Actinopteri; order Salmoniformes; family Salmonidae; genus Salvelinus; species Salvelinus namaycush. The sequence goes on from NW_024060242.1 coordinate 24,437, forward strand.
TCCCCATGTATCCGCCCAATGACGTGGTTGGAGACCCCTTTTTAGTGGGCTGTTCTTTGGGGGTGTTCCATGCTCTGTATGGTCCTCATATGCCTTTGTCTTGAGGCCATGTGAATGCCACGTATAATGTTTTGTGCGTGTGCGTGTGTGGGGAAAAAAATACATTTTCCACCATCAACTGTTTTTGAGCAACTAAATCGTTTTGAAACAGCTCATGAGGAAATGTCAAGACATTTGCTCCACATTATTGTTGTGTTGGAAAGGCAACAGTGTTCTTGTCAGCAGAATTGCCCGTTGATCTGATTAGGAAATCTGGGAAAAGGTTAGTGTGTTATCCAAAGAAGAGATTTTCTACAGGGCTTGGACATATCTTGTCTATTTGAAACTGTCTGGTGGAAATTAGTAGCAGCAGACCAGACCCCATCCAAGACACGCACAAACAGAGCAGGTCATGGGTACGGCCTAAACATCTTGTTCCTAGGGAAAAGTCCAAATAGGGGGATGTTGTTAATGCCTATAATAAAGGTAGTGTCTGGAGGCTGAGCCTGAGCCCAAGGAAACTTAGCGGACCCCAGGAAAGCTGATATTAATAGTTCTCGGGCCAGCCCACCACATTCCTAGCATGTGAGTCACACTGTACACTAGGAGAGAGAGAGGGGGGGGAGAGAGAGAGAGAGAGAGAGGGGAGAGAGAGAGAGAGAGAGAGGGGGGAGAGAAAAAGAGCGAGGGGTAGTAGAGAGAGAGGGAAAGATAACGAGAGGGGGGGAGAGAGGGGGAGACAGGGAAAGAGAGTGGGGGAAGGAATGACTGTTTCTCATTTGTATTTCTTTCCATGGAGGAGTGAAAGAGGCAGGCAGGGAGGGAGACCAGACCCCTCCCTCCCTACGCAAACCTTAAAAGCCTACACACACACACACACACACATTTTAGAGGCACTTACACTAGAAAGAATTCAACAGAGTATAAACAGAGAGTATACTGATACCTCATGATCTACTGGGCTGTATGTCAGTTGGTTAAACCTGGGACTGCTTGAACTAGAAGGCTGGAGAGAGATTTGGATACGTTTTTTTCTTTTCTTGGCGTGTTTGTGTTTAAGGCAGAACGGGAGTGAGTGAGTGTACCACTGGAAAATGGTGGTATGGGGTTTTGGCCTGGAGCACTGTGACTCACTGTTTATCTGACTGTCATTGAGGAACCAAGTGAACATTATACTGTTGCTATAAAGGAGAATCAGCCTGCATCCACTGCTATGCCCTGTTTGAAATATAAAATATAGTTTTTACGGTGTTGCCTAAATATGGTATGTTCTGTATCTATATCCTGTTTTGTGTCCAGATGGGATATTTAATAAGGAACACTTAACATTCTACTGTTACACACATGCAGATATTGAAAAAAAATAATTTGCCTCGTGCTACACACTTAGTCAAAGTGTGTCTAGCTACTATTTAATCCACAGATTGACTTGGATCTCTTTCCTTTCTCTAAACACCGATGAATTCGACTTCATCTCCTCTTCGTTCGGAACAAGAGGTTATCGGAGGTCATCAGAAAAAGAACACAGTCCATACCGTTTATTAGGCAATGATAATAATACAACAAGTAGCAGTTGGTGAAGCTAGCTGTGTACAGTAGTCAGTAAAATAGATAAACAAACCAAACTGTTTTAGGGAACAACACTGTTCTCATAGCATGTGACATTCATTTCAAACAAAGACAGTTCTTTGTCTAGTACATACAAAATCAACAGCAAAAAATATATATAATGAATCAAAAAATACATGTATTCTTTTTTGCCATGAGAGAAAGAAAAAAGTATGAGGAAAAATGGCAAGTTACTGTAAAACTATGGCAAGTTACTGTAAAACTATGGCACGTTACTGTAAAACTATGGCACGTTACTGTAAAACTATGGCACGTTACTGTAAAACGATGGCACGTTACTGTAAAACGATGGCACGTTACTGTAAAACTATGGCACGTTACTGTAAAACTATGGCACGTTACTGTAAAACGATGGCACGTTACTGTAAAACTATACTATAGAAATGCTGTAATGTCACTGGTTAGACCAGTCCCCTACAGACAGACAGACAGAGAGATGACTAAACAAGCTTCATACTGTCGCTAATAGCAACAGCTGTCTATCAAATACATGTGTAGATTAGTGTACTCATATTAGTGTGTATTTCTGTCTGTTTTGATTTGTTTAAAAACTCCCTGCTAAATAGCTCCATGTAAAAGCAAGTCAAATATAGTATGGAGTAAAGTCAGATACATGTATACCGGTAATCATATCAGTGTGTAATTAACAGTAGACGTGTCAGTCAGTGATGCCACTGTGGACCCAGTCATCCAAGGAATGTTGAGTTATTAAACAGTAGATGTGAGATTGTGAGGATTTATAATAATGTAATGTCGTTTCTGACATAACATCTGTGTGAGAATATAACATATACAAGACATCTAGAAAGAGAATGTGTGGTTAACCTGCTAGTTTGGAGAAAGTAGTGTTCAGAGTAGAGCAGAGTAGAGTGTAGTAGTGTAGAATTTAGTAGAGTAGAATTTAGTAGAGTAGAATGTAGTAGTGTAGAGTGTAGTAGTGTAGAGTGTAGTAGAGTAGAATGTAGTAGAGTAGAATGTAGTAGAGTAGAATGTAGTAGAGTAGAATGTAGTAGAGTAGAGTGTAGTAGAGTAGAGTGTAGTAGAGTAGAATGTAGTAGTGTAGAATGTGGTAGAGTAGAATGTAGTAGAGTAGAATGTAGTAGAGTAGAATGTAGTAGAGTAGAGTGTAGTAGAGTAGAGTGTAGTAGAGTAGAGTGTAGTAGAGTAGAATGTAGTAGAGTAGAATGTAGTAGAGTAGAGTGTAGTAGAGTAGAATGTAGTAGAGTAGAATGTAGTAGAGTAGAGTGTAGTAGAGTAGAATGTAGTAGAGTAGAATGTAGTAGAGTAGAATGTAGTAGAGTAGAATGTAGTAGAGTAGAATGTGGTAGAGTAGAGTGTAGTAGAGTAGAATGTAGTAGAGTAGAATGTAGTAGTGTAGAATGTAGTAGAGTAGAATGTAGTAGAGTAGAATGTAGTAGAGTAGAGTGTAGTAGAGTAGAATGTAGTAGAGTAGAATGTAGTAGAGTAGAGTGTAGTAGAGTAGAATGTAGTAGAGTAGAGTGTAGTAGAGTAGAGTGTAGTAGAGTAGAGTGTAGTAGAGTAGAGTGTAGTAGAGTAGAATGTAGTAGAGTAGAGTGTAGTAGAGTAGAATGTAGTAGAGTAGAGTGTAGTAGAGTAGAATGTAGTAGAGTAGAATGTAGTAGAGTAGAGTGTAGTAGAGTAGAATGTAGTAGAGTAGAATGTAGTAGAGTAGAATGTAGTAGAGTAGAATGTAGTAGAGTAGAATGTAGTAGAGTAGAGTGTAGTAGAGTAGAATGTAGTAGAGTAGAATGTAGTAGAGTAGAGTGTAGTAGAGTAGAATGTAGTAGAGTAGAGTGTAGTAGAGTAGAGTGTAGTAGAGTAGAGTGTAGTAGAGTAGAGTGTAGTAGAGTAGAATGTAGTAGAGTAGAGTGTAGTAGAGTAGAATGTAGTAGAGTAGAGTGTAGTAGAGTAGAATGTAGTAGAGTAGAATGTAGTAGAGTAGAGTGTAGTAGAGTAGAATGTAGTAGAGTAGAATGTAGTAGAGTAGAATGTAGTAGAGTAGAATGTAGTAGAGTAGAATGTGGTAGAGTAGAGTGTAGTAGAGTAGAATGTAGTAGAGTAGAATGTAGTAGTGTAGAATGTAGTAGAGTAGAATGTAGTAGAGTAGAATGTAGTAGAGTAGAGTGTAGTAGAGGAGAGTGTAGTAGAGTAGAATGTGGTAGAGTAGAATGTAGTAGAGTAGAATGTAGTAGAGTAGAGTGTAGTAGAGTAGAATGTAGTAGAGTGTAGTAGAGTAGAATGTAGTAGTGTAGAATGTAGTAGAGTAGAATGTAGTAGAGTAGAATGTAGTAGAGTGTAGTAGAGTAGAATGTGGTAGAGTAGAGTGTAGTAGAGTAGAGTGTAGTAGAGTAGAATGTAGTAGAGTAGAATGTAGTAGAGTAGAATGTAGTAGAGTAGAATGTGGTAGAGTAGAGTGTAGTAGAGTAGAGTGTAGTAGAGTAGAATGTAGTAGAGTGTAGTAGAGTAGAATGTAGTAGTGTAGAATGTAGTAGAGTAGAGTGTAGTAGAGTAGAATGTAGTAGAGTGTAGTAGAGTAGAATGTAGTAGAGTAGAATGTAGTAGAGTAGAATGTAGTAGAGTAGAATGTAGTAGAGTAGAGTGTAGTAGAGTAGAGTGTAGTAGAGTAGAATGTAGTAGAGTAGAGTGTAGTAGAGTAGAATGTGGTAGAGTAGAATGTAGTAGAGTAGAGTGTAGTAGAGTAGAATGTAGTAGAGTAGAATGTGGTAGAGTAGAATGTAGTAGAGTAGAATGTAGTAGAGTAGAATGTGGTAGTGTAGAGTGTAGTAGAGTAGAGTGTAGTAGAGTAGAATGTAGTAGTGTAGAGTGTAGTAGAGTAGAATGTAGTAGAGTAGAATGTGGTAGAGTAGAATGTAGTAGAGTAGAATGTAGTAGAGTAGAGTGTAGTAGAGTAGAATGTAGTAGAGTAGAGTGTAGTAGAGTAGAGTGTAGTAGAGTAGAATGTAGTAGTGTAGAATGTAGTAGAGTAGAATGTAGTAGAGTAGAATGTAGTAGAGTAGAGTGTAGTAGAGTAGAGTGTAGTAGAGTAGAGTAGAATGGAGTAGAATGTAGTAGAGTGGAGTAGAGTAGAATGGAGTAGAGTGGAGTAGAGTAGAATGGAGTAGAGTGGAGTAGAGTAGAATGGAGTAGAATGTAGTAGAGTGGAGTAGAGTAGAATGGAGTAGAATGTAGTAGAGTGGAGTAGAGTAGAATGGAGTAGAATGTAGTAGAGTAGTGTGTAGTACTATAGTAGAGTGTAGTTGAGTGGAGTGGGGTAGAGTAGAGTGTAGTAGAGTGTAGTGTAGTAGTAGAGTAGAGTGTAGTAGTAGAGTAGAGTGTAGTAGAGTGGAGTAGAGCAGAGCAGTAGAGTAGAGTAGATCGGTATAGTACAGTAGCATATAATAGAGTAGAGTAGATCGGTATAGTACAGTAGCATTTAATAGAGTAGAGTAGATCGGTATAGTACAGTAGCATATAATAGAGTAGAGTACAGCAGAGTAGAGCAGTAGAGTATTGTAGATTACAATATAGTATAATAGAGTAGAGAAGTAGAGTACAATATAGTATAATAGAATAGAGAAGTAGAGTATAATATAGTATAATAGAGTAGAGAAGTAGAGTATAATATAGTATAATAGAGTAGAGAAGTAGAGTATAATATAGTATAATAAAGTAGAGAAGTAGAGTATAATATAGTATAATAGAGTAGAGAAGTAGAGTATAATATAGTATAATAAAGTAGAGAAGTAGAGTATAATATAGTATAATAAAGTAGAGAAGTAGAGTATAATATAGTATAATAAAGTAGAGAAGTAGAGTATAATATAGTATAATAGAGTAGAGAAGTAGAGTATAATATAGTATAATAGAGTAGAGAAGTATAATATAGTATAATAGAGTAGAGAAGTAGAGTATAATATAGTATAATAAAGTAGAGAAGTAGAGTATAATATAATAGAGTAGAGCAGTGTGGGCCACTAGCCTTTATTTGACCTCAGCTCAGCTAAACACAAGATCCAATAAGACAAAATTGGGGTGCATTTCAATAGTGTAAAGTATCTCCCCCCCTCCTTTTCTTACTGTCTCCCTCTCGAAGACCGGAGATGAAACGACCAGAGGAAGCTACCTTAGACTATCGAGATACACCCAGGGGCTTACCTTAGACTATCGAGATACACCCAGGGGCTTACCTTAGACTATCGAGATACACCCAGGGGCTTACCTTAGACTATCGAGATACACCCAGGGGCTTACCTTAGACTATCGAGATACACCCAGGGGCTTACCTTAGACTATCGAGATACACCCAGGGGCTTACCTTAGACTATCGAGATACACCCAGGGGCTTACCTTAGACTATCGAGATACACCCAGGGGCTTACCTTAGACTATCGAGATACACCCAGGGGCTTACCTTAGACTATCGAGATACACCCAGGGGCTTACCTTAGACTATCGAGATACACCCAGGGGCTTACCTTAGACTATCGAGATACACCCAGGGGCTTACCTTAGACTATCGAGATACACCCAGGGGCTTACCTTAGACTATCGAGATACACCCGGGGGCTTACCTTAGACTATCGAGATACACCCGGGGGCTTACCTTAGACTATCGAGATACACCCAGGGGCTTACCTTAGACTATCGAGATACACCCAGGGGCTTACCTTAGACTATCGAGATACACCCAGGGGCTTACCTTAGACTATCGAGATACACCCGGGGGCTTACCTTAGACTATCGAGATACACCCAGGGGCTTACCTAAGACTACCGAGATACACCCAGGGGCTTACCTAAGACTATCGAGATACACCCGGGGGCTGACAGACATAAAGACAAGGAGACAAGAGGACAATGTGGGGAGGGGGGCAGTAGCGTGTGTGTCAGCCGTCAGGGGGTTATACTGTCAGCTCCACAGGGTGGGTTGATGTAAAAGTCTCTATATATCCGATCCTTTCATTCTGCGCTTGGAGGGGGGCACCAGACGGGCGGGCAGTTCAGGGGGCAGACCATGCCCCTCTAACTTCACCTCGATCAGGTGGCTGGCCAGGGCAAACTCCTCGTCATCCAGCATGCCATCCCGGTCCACATCCGACAGCTTCCAGATTCTCCCCAGTACGGAGTTAGGCAGCCGGGTGCTCACCATCCAGTCCTTGGCCTTGGTGCCACTCAGCTTGCCCTCGTTGGGCGCCAGGTTGTAGAAGATCTCGTCGTATTTGGGCTTGTCCTTGGTCACTACCCAGGACATCTCGCCCTCTTCCTCGCCATCCTCCCCCCCATTCTCCACCTCTCTGAATGGGTCATTCTCCACAAAGGGCCCGGCGCGGGTACCCAGGAAGGCACCCCCTTGCACCCCTGGCTGCACCCCCGCGTCAATCTCCTCTTGGCGTAGCAGGGGCATGAGCTTGGCGATGTCGGACGCCAACAGCTCATCCAGAGCAGCCATCAGGGACGGCTTCAGGGGCTTGAACTTAGTGAAGTCATGGATCAACAGCTGCTCCTGGACGGGAAACAGAGGCCACAGCAAACTAGTTAGCCAAATCATCTGGCACATATTACAGAGGGATGAACTACCAGACTTGAGCTTTGGACATTGAAACCTGAATAGAAATATTAGACTAAACATACCTGCATCTTGACGCAGTCAGGGAAGTCCCCAGCAGAGATGTGGTGCTGCAGCTGGATCTTGGAGAAGATGACAGGAAGTTGGTAGATCAGGTTCTTCTTCATTTTGTCCTTCCTGAAGGTTGGCATCTCCTTCTTTAGATAGCTGATGATGTGGGCATGCACCTGGAGGGGGGAGAGAGAGATGTGGGGGGGGGGGGGGGGGATGTGGGGAGAGGGAGAGAGAGGGTTGGGGAGAGAGAGATGTGGGGAGAGGGAGAGAGAGGGTTGGGGAGAGAGAGAGGGGGTTGGGAGAGGGGTGTGGGGGGATGGGGAGAGGGATGTGGGGGGATGGGGAGAGGGATGTGGGGGGAGAAGGATGTGGGGGGAGGGAGAGAGAGGGGGGAGAGGGATGTAGGGGGAGGGAGAGAGAGGGGGGGAGAGGGATATAGGGGGAGAGAGAGAGAGGGTTGGGGGAGGGAGAGAGTTAGGGGGGAGAAGGATGGGGGAGAGAGAGAAAGAAAGAGAAAGACGAGTAGAGTGAGAGAATTAGGGGGGGGTGGCAAATATTAACTTCAGCAATGCCACTCTCTCCTCATTTTCTTATATGAACCTAGTAAAACACCTTATTCCTCAGTAACGCGATCTACTAGACAGGATGTGTGTTACAGAGTTGATTATATCATACCATCTACTTCAACAGAAAGGGATGAGTGAGCGACGTTGATAAGCGAGAGACGTAGAGAAAGATTCAGATAGATATACCATTTGTTTTCTAGTTTGGTAATTACAGGGCTCATCTGTAAAAAAAATAAATAAAGACCTTGGTCTCCCAAATAAAACATAAAACATGTATTGTAGAGAGAGAGAACCTACCCTGACCAGTCGTGCCCTCTTCACCAGGTCATTGAGTTTCCTGAGGGCTGCATTATGAGGAAGATTCTGGATGTCACTAAACAGATCTTCCTCTTCCAGCTCAAACAGACGACGGTTATCAGCGACCAGCAGCGGCTCGGACCAGAACGACCCGATATACACCCTCAAGACCTCTGGAGTGTTGAACACCTGTTAAATCATATCAATAATATCAATCAATTGTATCACAAAGTGCTATATACACTCCCAACTGCTTTAGGTGCGGGCTTTACGGGCTAACGTTAGTTAGCTAACATTACGGGCTAACGTTAGTTGGCTAACATTACGGGCTAACGTTAGTTGGCTAACATTACTGGCTAACGTTAGTTGGCTAACATTACTGGCTAACGTTAGTTAGCTAACATTACGGGCTAACGTTAGTTGGCTAACATTACGGGCTAACGTTAGTTGGCTAACATTACGGGCTAACGTTAGTTGGCTAGCTAACTGGCTATAGCAGCCAAGGACGTTCGCTATCTTATTTGTTTGTGATGATTAAACTCAAGTGTCAAGGCCAACAGTTTATCTTCCGATGACTTCAGCCATGTGAAAAACCTTCCATAGCAAAATATAGCTAGTTTCCTTTGCTTGTAGCTTGCCTCTAATCTGACTGGTGTTAGCTAGCTTCTAGCGCTGTTGTTGCGCAACCTAAGTGCTTTGGTCCGGTTTTAGAACTCTGAGATTCGGCTAGAAATGAGCATGTGAGAGCGATAAATTACAAATGTAATGAAAACTGTTGCCCCTACAAACTTATTCAGTCCGAAAGGTGGCAAGTCTAATAATGGTCACTTTATGGACGCTGTAGTAACAGTTCTTATCCGACCCCAAGACATTGAGTTAGGTCGGGGCAAGACATTATATATTTTACCTAATGCTAAAGACCCTGATAAAAAATCTGTGTGGTTCTCGTTAACTACCGGACGGCTCATGACGAGAGGCGAGGAGTGAGTTGTGTATCTCCAATCAAGTTGATTTGGAACTTTTCATCGACATTGGTGGCATATTAGATATGATGGTAGGGAGATTTGAATCAACCAATGAGCTTCAACCAATGAGCTTCAACCAATGAGCTTCAACCAATGCATATCGCCCCCACAATAATATTTATTTTCTAGTGATAGTTTAATGTTGTCATCATTTATACAGTTTTTACTAGCTGTAGTATGACAACATTTCCCTTTGGGGGATGAATAAAGGACTCCTCTCACCTTGCCCAGGGACCACATTAGAGCTCCGTAGATTCTCATCAGCTGTTGTGTTCCCACCATGTCAGCCTTGTTCAGGACAACACGAAGTTTGTCCTCGTTACCCCGCAGCGCTCCGATGGCCTCGGAGAACTCATCACTGATCTCCAACTTGTGTGCGTCGAACAGGAGTATTATGCGGTCAACGCGCTCCGCAAACCAACGTAGCACCGCTGGGAAGTCATAGCCTGAGGGAGGGTTAGGGGTCAGAGGTCAGGGGAGAGACGGGACACGAGGGGTCTGTCAGAGTATTAATAGTTGACAGTGAAAAGGAGATTAGGGTGTTACATTTCTAGATTTGCAACACGCTGAGCACAAAACACGCTGAACACAAAACACACTGAACACAAAACACGCTGAACACAAAACACACTGAGCACAAAACACACTGAGCACAAAACACACTGAGCACAAAACACATGAGCACAAAACACACTGAGCACAAAACACATGAGCACAAAACACATGAGCACAAAACACATGAGCACAAAACACATGAGCACAAAACACATGAGCACAAAACACGCTGAACACAAAACACACTGAGCACAAAACACACTGAGCACAAAACACATGAGCACAAAACACACTGAGCACAAAACACACTGAGCACAAAACACATGAGCACAAAACACACTGAGCACAAAACACACTGAGCACAAAACACACTGAGCACAAAACACACTGAGCACAAAACACACTGAACACAAAACACGCTGAGCACAAAACACGCTGAGCACAAAACACACTGAACACAAAACACATGAGCACAAAACACACTGAGCACAAAACACATGAGCACAAAACACACTGAGCACAAAACACACTGAACACAAAACACACTGAACACAAAACACACTGAACACAAAACACACTGAGCACAAAGCACACTGAGCACAAAACACACTGAGCACAAAACACACTGAGCACAAAACACACTGAACACAAAACACACTGAACACAAAACACACTGAACACAAAACACACTGAACACAAAACACATGAGCACAAAACACGCTGAGCACAAAACACGCTGAGCACAAAACACATGAGCACAAAACACACTGAGCACAAAACACATGAGCACAAAACACACTGAGCACAAAACACGCTGAGCACAAAACACATGAACACAAAACACATGAACACAAAACACATGAACACAAAACACACTGAACACAAAACACACTGAACACAAAACACATGAACACAAAACACGCTGAGCACAAAACACATGAGCACAAAACACGCTGAGCACAAAACACGCTGAGCACAAAACACATGAGCACAAAACACACTGAACACAAAACACACTGAACACAAAACACACTGAACACAAAACACAAAACACACTGAACACAAAACACACTGAACACAAAACACACTGAGCACAAAACACACTGAACACAAAACACATGAGCACAAAACACATGAGCACAAAACACATGAGCACAAAACACATGAGCACAAAACACACTGAGCACAAAACACATGCTTAACATGTCTCTCGTGGAAAATAGATGTTATCTCAATGAGAAAAACCTGTTTAAATAAAGGTCAAAAAAATAAAATATATATAAAAAAAAAAAAATACATGTTGAAGCACTCCCATGAAGTTGGTTTTAGAGCACATCATGGACGCGCACACACACACACACACACACACACACACACACACACACACACACACACACACACACACACACACACACACACACACACACACACACACACACACACACACACACACACACACACACACACACACACACACACACACACACACACACACACACAGGAGAGGGGAATAGGGCAACACAGACCCTTCACATCTCTCTCTGATGAGTCCTTCGTTCCTAACATTCCTCTAACTGATACAGTTTCCTCTCCAGTATCTGCCGTACATACGTTACGATGTGACTCCAACAGGACCTTGAGCAGAAAGCTCTCCTAACTGATAGGTTGGAATGTAATAACATAACACTGGAGGCAATGACATACCCTCATATGTTCCACAAGGCTTAGTCTCTTCTGTTGTTCCAACATCATCATACTTCATGTTGTTATAGTTACTCATGCCCCATGAACGGTGACACAGTATTAGGATGGAAAGGGAGGGAATTTAAGGAGTGAGAGACAGATTGATGAGGCTTCATGCTCAAAACCTCTGTCCTGTATTTATCTTTGTGTGCGTTCCTGACAAGATGTGGTGGAGGAATCTGAAGAACTCTCCAGGGTCCCCCTGTATCCTCGTCCCCCTGTATCCTCGTCCCCCTGTATCCTCGTCCCCCTGTATCCTCGTCTCCCTGTATCCTCGTCCCCCTGTATCCTCGTCCCCCCTGTATCCTCGTCCCCCCTGTATCCTCGTCCCCCTGTATCCTCGTCCCCCTGTATCCTCGTCTCCCTGTATCCTCGTCCCCCCTGTATCCTCGTCCCCCTGTATCCTCGTCTCCCTGTATCCTCGTGCCCCTGTATCCTCGTCGCCCCTGTATCCTCGTCTCCCTGTATCCTCGTCCCCCTGTATCCTCGTCCCCCTGTATCCTCGTGCCCCCTGTATCCTCGTCCCCCTGTATCCTCGTCCCCCTGTATCCTCGTCCCCCTGTATCCTCGTCTCCCCGTATCCTCGTCCCCCCTGTATCCTCGTCTCCTGTATCCTCGTCCCCCCTGTATCCTCGTCCCCCTGTATCCTCGTCCCCCTGTATCCTCGTCCCCCTGTATCCTCGTCCCCCCTGTATCCTCGTCCCCCTGTATCCTCGTCCCCCTGTATCCTCGTCCCCCTGTATCCTCGTCCCCCCTGTATCCTCGTCACCCTGTATCCTTATCTCCTTGGGGTGTCCAATCAAAAACAAATCTTTTGACAATTTGGTAAAATAGGTTAATTGTGTAGATACCGCTCTAAGAAAACCAATGCTCCAAACCTCATGTCTCAGTCATAATCCGTTCAAAACTTATTGTAGTTTTTACCCTTGAAGGATGGCCAAGATTAGGCTGACTAAATCAATGGAGGCCAAACTGGTTGAATCCACGTGGAAAACTGATTGGATTTGCAAAACATCATCAATGTAAAGGAATTGAGTCTTTTATTTAGCCAAATTCAACCTAAATCCATTGATATGGTGACATTTGTTGTTGATTTCACATTGAATTCAAGGTTAGTTGACAACTCAACCAAATATACATCAAAAGCAGACGTGGAACTGACGTCTGTGGCCCAGTGGGTTGCGTCAGCTAGGCTGGATGCTGTGAGAATTAAGGCTAACTGACACTTAAATTTAAACTCTCATCTTTCTTCTCATATCCAGAGGACATAAAACAATACAGAGGTAAGATCGATTTTCAGACATGACGTAGTATTTTCATATTTTAGTTCTTTAGTTTAAGTTCATTCATATTTTCAAATTCCTGTTATTTTTCAAAGATTTCTCAGAAAAACAAGCGTATCTGTGAAATTTCAACGGAGCTTTTTACATTTATTTGGGCTTGTGTCGTGTTCATTTTGTTTTTTACGACCCGCGGAAACCACTTCGCAGAAGACCACCCCGACATGTAAAATCCTCAAAAGTTGCGGCAAGAAGTGGCACAGCTATGTCAACAGAGATCGCTGCTTATGATTGGATGTAATAAGGTGACGAAATCCGACTTCCCAGATATAATGTTAATGATGTGGTAGAGAAAGACTGAACGATTCAGAACATAAACAATCATATTTGTCTTGGTAAAATGTCTTTTATAACGTAAGGAAGTTCAATTTCATCACCAAAGCATGTTTTCACACACACACTACCCTATATCCTTGTCACCTTATATCCTTGTCAGCCTATATTCTTGTCACCTAAATCCTTGTCTCCTTTTCACCCTATATCCTTGTCTCCTTATATCCTTGTCTCCTTGTCACCTTATATCCTTGTCACCTTATCCTTGTCAACTTATATCCTTGTCAACTTATATCCTTGTCACCCTATATCCTTGTCTTCCTATATCCTTGTCTCCTTGCCTCAGTGCATGGAGGTCGGTCACATGGGTTAGCCAGGTCAGGAGGGAGGAAGTAGTTGTTTTAGCTGACCATGACAGATGAGGGATCAGACCCGGTGTGTACCAGGAGTGTCTGTGACCCCCTACCTCCTCCTCACCTTGTCCTGTCTACTCCCCCCTACCTCCTCCTCACCTTGTCCTGTCTACTCCCCCCTACCTCCTCCTCACCATGTCCTGTCTACTCCCCCCTACCTCCTCCTCACCTTGTCCTGTCTACTCCCCTCCACCTCACCTTGTCCTGTCTACTCCCCTCCTCCTCACCTTGTCCTGTCTACTCCCCTCCACCTCACCATGTCCTGTCTACTCCCCCCTACCTCCTCCTCACCTTGTCCTGTCTACTCCCCCCTACCTCCTCCTCACCATGTCCTGTCTACTCCCCCCTACCTCCTCCTCTCCTTGTCCTGTCTACTCCCCCCTACCTCCACCTCACCTTGTCCTGTCTACTCCCCTCCACCTCACCTTGTCCTGTCTACTCCCCCTACCTCACCTTGTCCTGTCTACTCCCCCCTACCTCACCTTGTCCTGTCTACTCCCCTCCACCTCACCTTGTCCTGTCTACTCCCCTCCACCTCACCTTGTCCTGTCTACTCCCCCTACCTCCACCTCACCTTGTCCTGTCTACTCCCCTCTACCTCCACCTCACCTTGTCCTGTCTACTCCCCCTACCTCCTCCTCACCTTGTCCTGTCTACTCCCCTCCACCTCACCTTGTCCTGTCTACTCCCCTCCACCTCACCTTGTCCTGTCTACTCCCCTCCACCTCACCATGTCCTGTCTACTACCCCCTACCTCCACCTCACCTTGTCCTGTCTACTCCCCCCTACCTCCACCTCACCTTGTCCTGTCTACTCCCCTCCACCTCACCTTGTCCTGTCTACTCCCCCTACCTCCACCTCACCTTGTCCTGTCTACTCCCCTCCTCCTCACCTTGTCCTGTCTACTCCCCTCCACCTCACCTTGTCCTGTCTACTCCCCTCCACCTCACCTTGTCCTGTCTACTCCCCTCCACCTCACCTTGTCCTGTCTACTCCCCTCCACCTCACCTTGTCCTGTCTACTCCCCTCCACCTCACCTTGTCCTGTCTACTCCCCTCCACCTCACCTTGTCCTGTCTACTCCCCTCCACCTCACCTTGTCCTGTCTACTCCCCTCCACCTCACCTTGTCCTGTCTACTCCCCCTACCTCCACCTCACCTTGTCCTGTCTACTCCCCCTACCTCCACCTCACCTTGTCCTGTCTACTCCCCTCCACCTCACCTTGTCCTGTCTACTCCCCTCCACCTCACCTTGTCCTGTCTACTCCCCTCCACCTCACCTTGTCCTGTCTACTCCCCTCCCCTCCACCTCACCATGTCCTGTCTACTCCCCCCTACCTCCACCTCACCTTGTCCTGTCTACTCCCCTCCACCTCACCTTGTCCTGTCTACTCCCCTCCACCTCACCTTGACCTGTCTACTCCCCTCCACCTCACCTTGTCCTGTCTACTCCCCTCCACCTCACCTTGTCCTGTCTACTCCCCTCCACCTCACCTTGTCCTGTCTACTCCCCCCTACCTCCACCTCACCTTGTCCTGTCTACTCCCCCCTACCTCCACCTCACCTTGTCCTGTCTACTCCCCCTACCTCCTCCTCACCTTGTCCTGTCTACTCCCCCCTACCTCCACCTCACCTTGTCCTGTCTACTCCCCTCCACCTCACCTTGTCCTGTCTACTCCCCTCCACCTCACCTTGTCCTGTCTACTCCCCTCCACCTCACCTTGTCCTGTCTACTCCCCTCCACCTCACCTTGTCCTGTCTACTCCCCTCCACCTCACCTTGTCCTGTCTACTCCCCTCCACCTCACCTTGTCCTGTCTACTCCCCTCCTCCTCACCTTGTCCTGTCTACTCCCCTCCACCTCACCTTGTCCTGTCTACTCCCCTCCACCTCACCTTGTCCTGTCTACTCCCCCCTACCTCCTCCTCACCTTGTCCTGTCTACTCCCCTCCACCTCACCTTGTCCTGTCTACTACCCCCTACCTCCTCCTCACCTTGTCCTGTCTACTCCCCCCTACCTCCACCTCACCTTGTCCTGTCTACTCCCCTCCACCTCACCTTGTCCTGTCTACTCCCCCTACCTCCTCCTCACCTTGTCCTGTCTACTCCCCTCCACCTCACCTTGTCCTGTCTACTCCCCTCCACCTCACCTTGTCCTGTCTACTCCCCTCCACCTCACCTTGTCCTGTCTACTCCCCTCCACCTCACCTTGTCCTGTCTACTCCCCCCTACCTCCACCTCACCATGTCCTGTCTACTCCCCCCTACCTCCACCTCACCATGTCCTGTCTACTCCCCCCTACCTCCACCTCACCTTGTCCTGTCTACTCCCCCTACCTCCTCCTCACCTTGTCCTGTCTACTCCCCTCCACCTCACCTTGTCCTGTCTACTCCCCTCCACCTCACCTTGTCCTGTCTACTCCCCTCCACCTCACCTTGTCCTGTCTACTCCCCTCCACCTCACCTTGTCCTGTCTACTCCCCTCCACCTCACCTTGTCCTGTCTACTCCCCCTACCTCCACCTCACCTTGTCCTGTCTACTCCCCCTACCTCCACCTCACCTTGTCCTGTCTACTCCCCTCCGCCTCACCTTGACCTGTCTACTCCCCTCCGCCTCACCTTGTCCTGTCTACTCCCCCTCCCCTCCACCTCACCTTGTCCTGTCTACTCCCCTCCACCTCACCTTGTCCTGTCTACTCCCCTCCACCTCACCTTGTCCTGTCTACTCCCCCCTACCTCCTCCTCACCATGTCCTGTCTACTACCCCCTACCTCCACCTCACCTTGTCCTGTCTACTCCCCCTACCTCCACCTCTCCTTGTCCTGTCTACTCCCCTCCACCTCACCTTGTCCTGTCTACTCCCCTCCACCTCACCTTGTCCTGTCTACTCCCCTCCACCTCACCTTGTCCTGTCTACTCCCCTCCACCTCACCTTGTCCTGTCTACTCCCCTCCACCTCACCTTGTCCTGTCTACTCCCCTCCACCTCACCTTGTCCTGTCTACTCCCCTCCACCTCACCTTGTCCTGTCTACTCCCCTCCACCTCACCTTGTCCTGTCTACTCCCCCTACCTCCACCTCACCTTGTCCTGTCTACTCCCCCTACCTCCACCTCACCTTGTCCTGTCTACTCCCCTCCACCTCACCTTGTCCTGTCTACTCCCCTCCACCTCACCTTGTCCTGTCTACTCCCCTCCACCTCACCTTGTCCTGTCTACTCCCCTCCACCTCACCTTGTCCTGTCTACTCCCCTCCCCTCCACCTCACCATGTCCTGTCTACTCCCCCCTACCTCCACCTCACCTTGTCCTGTCTACTCCCCTCCACCTCACCTTGTCCTGTCTACTCCCCTCCACCTCACCTTGACCTGTCTACTCCCCTCCACCTCACCTTGTCCTGTCTACTCCCCTCCACCTCACCTTGTCCTGTCTACTCCCCTCCACCTCACCTTGTCCTGTCTACTCCCCCCTACCTCCACCTCACCTTGTCCTGTCTACTCCCCCCTACCTCCACCTCACCTTGTCCTGTCTACTCCCCCTACCTCCTCCTCACCTTGTCCTGTCTACTCCCCCCTACCTCCACCTCACCTTGTCCTGTCTACTCCCCTCCACCTCACCTTGTCCTGTCTACTCCCCTCCACCTCACCTTGTCCTGTCTACTCCCCTCCACCTCACCTTGTCCTGTCTACTCCCCTCCACCTCACCTTGTCCTGTCTACTCCCCTCCACCTCACCTTGTCCTGTCTACTCCCCTCCACCTCACCTTGTCCTGTCTACTCCCCTCCTCCTCACCTTGTCCTGTCTACTCCCCTCCACCTCACCTTGTCCTGTCTACTCCCCTCCACCTCACCTTGTCCTGTCTACTCCCCCCTACCTCCTCCTCACCTTGTCCTGTCTACTCCCCTCCACCTCACCTTGTCCTGTCTACTACCCCCTACCTCCTCCTCACCTTGTCCTGTCTACTCCCCCCTACCTCCACCTCACCTTGTCCTGTCTACTCCCCTCCACCTCACCTTGTCCTGTCTACTCCCCCTACCTCCTCCTCACCTTGTCCTGTCTACTCCCCTCCACCTCACCTTGTCCTGTCTACTCCCCTCCACCTCACCTTGTCCTGTCTACTCCCCTCCACCTCACCTTGTCCTGTCTACTCCCCTCCACCTCACCTTGTCCTGTCTACTCCCCCCTACCTCCACCTCACCATGTCCTGTCTACTCCCCCCTACCTCCACCTCACCTTGTCCTGTCTACTCCCCCTACCTCCTCCTCACCTTGTCCTGTCTACTCCCCTCCACCTCACCTTGTCCTGTCTACTCCCCTCCACCTCACCTTGTCCTGTCTACTCCCCTCCACCTCACCTTGTCCTGTCTACTCCCCTCCACCTCACCTTGTCCTGTCTACTCCCCTCCACCTCACCTTGTCCTGTCTACTCCCCCTACCTCCACCTCACCTTGTCCTGTCTACTCCCCCTACCTCCACCTCACCTTGTCCTGTCTACTCCCCTCCGCCTCACCTTGACCTGTCTACTCCCCTCCGCCTCACCTTGTCCTGTCTACTCCCCCTCCCCTCCACCTCACCTTGTCCTGTCTACTCCCCTCCACCTCACCTTGTCCTGTCTACTCCCCTCCACCTCACCTTGTCCTGTCTACTCCCCCCTACCTCCTCCTCACCATGTCCTGTCTACTACCCCCTACCTCCACCTCACCTTGTCCTGTCTACTCCCCCTACCTCCACCTCTCCTTGTCCTGTCTACTCCCCTCCACCTCACCTTGTCCTGTCTACTCCCCTCCACCTCACCTTGTCCTGTCTACTCCCCTCCACCTCACCTTGTCCTGTCTACTCCCCTCCACCTCACCTTGTCCTGTCTACTCCCCTCCACCTCACCTTGTCCTGTCTACTCCCCTCCACCTCACCTTGTCCTGTCTACTCCCCTCCACCTCACCTTGTCCTGTCTACTCCCCTCCACCTCACCTTGTCCTGTCTACTCCCCTCCTCCTCACCTTGTCCTGTCTACTCCCCCTACCTCCACCTCACCTTGTCCTGTCTACTCCCCTCCACCTCACCTTGTCCTGTCTACTCCCCTCCACCTCACCTTGTCCTGTCTACTCCCCTCCACCTCACCTTGTCCTGTCTACTCCCCCCTACCTCCACCTCACCTTGTCCTGTCTACTCCCCTCCTCCTCACCTTGTCCTGTCTACTCCCCTCCACCTCACCTTGTCCTGTCTACTCCCCCCTACCTCCACCTCACCTTGTCCTGTCTACTCCCCTCCTCCTCACCTTGTCATGTCTACTCCCCTCCACCTCACCTTGTCCTGTCTACTCCCCCCTACCTCCACCTCTTCTTACCTCGGCTCACCCTCTGCTTCGCTCCTGACAGGATCCCCGGCGTGTCGATGATGCTGATGCTCTCCAGGACCTGATTGGGCAGCTGGGCGCACTGGAACCTATCACGCAACAGCAGAGAAGGGGGCGGGATATGACACAACACTCATACAATGCCTTACAAAAGTATTCATCCACCTTGGCGGTTTTCCTATTTTGTTGCATTACAACCTGTAATTTAAATAGATTTTTATTTGGATTTCATGTAATGGACATAAACAAAATAGTCCAAATTGGTGAAGTGAAATGAAAATAATTACTTGTTTAAAAAAGTGATGCGTGCATATGTATTCACCCTCTTTGCTATGAAGCCCCTAAATAAGATTTGGTGCAACCAATTACCTTCAGAAGTCACATAATTAGTTGTATAAAGTCCACCTGTGTGCAATCTAAGTGTCACATGATCTCAGTTTATATACACCTGTTCTGAAAGGCCCCAGAGTCTGCAACACCACTAAGCAAGTGGCACAATGAAGATCAAGGAGCTCTCCAAACAGGTCAGGGACGAAGTTGTGGAGAAGTACAGATCAGGGTTGGGTTATAAAAAAATATCCGAAACTTTGAACTCAACACCTCTCATCACCCCGAGAACCCCATCGCCACAGTGAAGCATGGTGGTGGAAGCATCATGCTGTGGGGATGTTTTTCATCTGCAGGGACTGGGAAACTGATCAGAATTGAAGGAATGATGGATGGTGCTAAATACAGGGAAATTCCTGAGGGAAACCTGTTTCAGTCTTCCAGAGATTTGAGACTGGGATGGAGGTTCACCTTCCAGCAGGACAATGACCCTAAGCATACTGCTAAAGCAACCCTCGAGTGGTTTAAGGGGAAACATTTAAATGTCTTGGTATGGCCTAGTCAAAGCCCAGACCTCAATCCAATTGAGAATCTGTGGTACGACTTAAAGATTGATGTACACCAGCGGAACCCATCCAACTTGAAGGAGCTGGAACAGATTTGCCTTGAAGAATGGGCAAAAATCCCAGTGGCTAGATGTGCCAAGCTTATAGAGACATACCCCAAGAGACTTGCAGCTGTAATTGCAGCAAAAACTGGCAAGGTATTGACTTGTGGGGGGTGAATAGTTATGCACGCTCAAGTTTTCAGTTTTTTTGTCTTATTTCTTGTTTGTTTCACAATAAAACATATTTTGCATCTTCAAAGTGGTAGGCTTGTTGTGTAAATCAAATTATAGATTTGTGGGGTTTATATTTTAATTCCAGATTGTAAGGCAACAAAATAGGAAAAATGCCAAGGGGGTTGAATACTTTCTCAAGCCACTGTAAAACAATAACACAATAACACAATAACACAACATGGAACAGTTAGAGGAGGGTCTAGCATCTATAATTTACCTACAGGTTCTCCTCAGGTCACTCAGGTCAGGGAAGCTTTCCAAACATTCCACTAAATGCCCCCCCCCCCCAACCCCCCTCCCGTCCACCGCTCCATCAGTTAACATCAATGGAATGAATGTGGATAATGGAGGAACATGATGCTGAGCGATTAACCCGCCCAAAAAATGTCTGAGTTTAATGCACAGCTTCTCTAAAGATAAATCAGATCAACTGAACTGAACTGTGTGATGTAGTAGGGAGTTGTAGTTTCCAACAGGTCAATAATCTACATAGTTTAGTGCAGAAAACGTGGTAATTAACTACAATGACCGTAATCCATTGTGCGCCTACATGTCCGGTCTGTGTGGGGCACGGAGACGAGAGAGAAAGAATGAAGAAGGTGCGATGGAGAGGGATACAGAGCAGTTGCTTCACTAGGGATCTCTACCTGAAAATACATGATCTAAGTGATTGATAGTTGGTATTCAGCAGTCTTAAAGCCTTATTTACTTTGAACAAATAGTAAAATAGGGATTTTGTCAGACAGAATAGACAGCAGCTCTATAGAGATGAGATGATGACTTGGAATAAAATAATATAGTTATCAAATAAAACTAATGTAATATATTATATATATAACTAATGTAATATATTATATATAACTAATGTAATATATATATAAAACTAATGTAATATATATATAAAACTAATGTAATATATATATATAACTAATGTAATATATTATATAACTAATGTAATATATATATAACTAATGTAATATATTATATATATAAAACTAATGTAAATATATTATATATATATATATGTAACTAATGTAATATATTATATATATAACTAATGTAATATATATATAACTAATGTAATATATTATATATATAAAACTAATGTAAATATATTATATATATATATATGTAACTAATGTAATATATTATATATATAAAACTAATGTAATATATTATATATATATAACTAATGTAATATATTATATATATATAACTAATGTAAATATATTATATATATATATGTAACTAATGTAATATATTATATATATAACTAATGTAATATACACAACAACTGAAATGTGTTATTAAAGTAAAGTCATGTGAATAACTGATGGTTAATAAGTAATAAACAGTAATGGACAGTTAACTACCATCATGGGACTTTTATTGTTTTATTATGTGTCTAAAAACATAATCGAAATCTTAAACCATGATAATTTTATAAATAATCAAACCAAAGCTGAACCAACCTAAAAAAAAAAAGAAAACACTCTCAGCACAGTCAAGGTAACAGCTAAAGGCGATCTAGGAACCAGATCATGAGTTGAGAGCTGGACTCATTGTGCTACTGTGTCGGACTACTCCCTTCCCAGGACCCATTGTGTTGAAGCAGGACTCTCAATGCTCTGGGCTTCCTGAAGGAAAACGGTCTCCAGTGCCATAGCCTCAACAATATGACCTGCTAATGATCGTCCGCTAACAACAACACCAGCTACTTCCTGATTCAGATGGCTTTAACGAGACCAGGGCTTCACCGGACAGGAAGGACTGACGCAAACACACCCCACCAAGGAGGGGGAGAGAGAGCGAAAGAGAGAGAGAGAGAGAGAGAGAGAGAGAGAGAGAGAGAGAGAGAGAGAGAGAGAGAGAGAGAAAGAAAGAGAGAGAAAGAAAGAGAGAGAAAGAGAGAAAGAGAGAAAGAGAAAGAGAGAAAGAGAGCGAAAGAGAGAAAGAGAGAAAGAGAGCGAAAGAGAGAGAGAAAGAGAGAGAGAGAGAGAGAGAGCGAGAGAGAGAGAGAGAAAGAGAGAAAGAGAGAAAGAGAAAGAGAGAAAGAGAGCGAAAGAGAGAAAGAGAGAAAGAGAGAGAGAGAGCGAGAGAGAGAGAGAGCGAGAGAGAGAGAGAGCGAGAGAGAGAGAGCGAAAGAGAGAGAGAGAAAGAGAGAAAGAGAGAGAAAGAGAGAGAGAGAGAGCGTAAAAGAGAGAGAGCGAGAGAAGAGAGACCATTCCTTGGATCTTTGTAATTTGTGCGTCAGAACGTCAGAATGCTAGATCTAGCCTGATGGTTATAGTTAGGATTTTGGGAGTGTAGGCTGGTCCCAGATCTGTGCCTTAAGGTTACATCTACTGTATCTCTACAGTTGATATGGCTTCAGTATAACAGCAAACAATGTTCCATAAACAGTAAGGCCGAGCTGCCACAGCTTGCCTCAATAGAAGGAAATCCCATGAAAAAGGGTATCCCAGACGACAGGATAAACACACCAGAGCAGTGGAAAATACCTCAGGGTGATTCAGCCCAGCCAGTCTGCTCTGCTTTACCCTGGCCCTGCCATGTCTCTGACGTCACCTGTTAGTTAGTCCTGCATGGTTTGTGGCTCTTGGGGCCCTCTGACCCTGCCTTTAAACTGGAGCACATAGCAGCTCATATCTGAGTACACGACCTCCCCCCACGCTCTCCCTCTCTACAGAGATATCACTCCCTTTCTCCATTTTTCCACAAATAAGGCAAGTCCCTCCCAGCTCTGAAATTTGGCACGGACACTTGGAATTCCACAGAGCAAAAAAAAAACTAACACACTTCTTTCTCTCCCTTCCTCCAACCCCGTTCCCTTCAGACAGGCCCTTCTAGAACATTCTAAAACACGACATCCTGCATTCTGGATTCCGCCCCTGTACTCACCTGTTGAGGAAGGTGTTTCCGAAGGGGTTGAGCTTGCGAAAAGGTTTGTTGGGGTCAACGATGAGAGCGTTGCCCGGGATCACCCCTTCCACCTCGCCGTGCATGATGGCTGTGAAACAGTCGGTGGTCGGCTCTGGTCCTATCCTGCTTCCTGGAATATCCTGCTCCAACAGATACCTGTTACACACAGCAACGGGTCACCAGGTCAGATACCTGTTACACACAGCAACGGGTCACCAGGTCAGATACCTGATACACACAGCAACGGGTCACCAGGTCAGATACCTGTTACACACAGCAACGGGTCACCAGGTCAGATACCTGTTACACACAGCAACGGGTCACCAGGTCAGATACCTGTTACACACAGCAACGGGTCACCAGGTCAGATACCTGTTACACACAGCAACGGGTCACCAGGTCAGATACCTGTTACATACACAACAACGGGTCACCAGGTCAGATACCTGATACACACAGCAACGGGTCACCAGGTCAGATACCTGTTACACACAGCAACGGGTCACCAGGTCAGATACCTGTTACACACAGCAACGGGTCACCAGGTCAGATACCTGATACACACAGCAACGGGTCACCAGGTCAGATACCTGTTACACACAGCAACGGGTCACCAGGTCAGATACCTGATACACACAGCAACGGGTCACCAGGTCAGAATGAATACTAGCAGTAAATCAGGACGACATACGGTTATGATGTGTAGTACTACATTAATAGAGCCCAGGTAGCTAGAGTCAGTCATAGGACACAGAGGCCCTTCATTTATAAAGGCTGGTCTAGAGTCCCTACAGTATAATCTGGGAAAAGTCTTACTTGATAATGGTAGTCTTGCCAGTAGACTACTACCCCACCAACAGCACCATGGACTATAGGTTAACCTGTCATGTACAGGGCCTTCAGAAACCATGGACTATAGGTTAACCTGTCATGTACAGGGCCTTCAGAAACCATGGACTATAGGTTAACCTGTCATGTACAGAGTCTTCAGAAACCATGGACTATAGGTTAACCTGTCATGTACAGGGCCTTCAGAAACCATGGACTATAGGTTAACCTGTCATGTACAGAGTCTTCAGAAACCATGGACTATAGGTTAACCTGTCATGTACAGTCTTCAGAAACCATGGACTATAGGTTAACCTGTCATGTACAGAGTCTTCAGAAACCATGGACTATAGGTTAACCTGTCATGTACAGGGCCTTCAGAAACCATGGACTATAGGTTAACCTGTCATGTACAGAGTCTTCAGAAACCATGGACTATAGGTTAACCTGTCATGTACAGAGTCTTCAGAAACCATGGACTATAGGTTAACCTGTCATGTACAGAGTCTTCAGAAACCATGGACTATAGGTTAACCTGTCATGTACAGAGTCTTCAGAAACCATGGACTATAGGTTAACCTGTCATGTACAGAGTCTTCAGAAACCATGGACTATAGGTTAACCTGTCATGTACAGGGCCTTCAGAAACCATGGACTATAGGTTAACCTGTCATGTACAGAGTCTTCAGAAACCATGGACTATAGGTTAACCTGTCATGTACAGAGTCTTCAGAAACCATGGACTATAGGTTAACCTGTCATGTACAGGGCCTTCAGAAACCATGGACTATAGGTTAACCTGTCATGTACAGGGCCTTCAGAAACCATGGACTATAGGTTAACCTGTCATGTACAGAGTCTTCAGAAACCATGGACTATAGGTTAACCTGTCATGTACAGGGCCTTCAGAAACCATGGACTATAGGTTAACCTGTCATGTACAGGGCCTTCAGAAACCATGGACTATAGGTTAACCTGTCATGTACAGAGTCTTCAGAAAGTATTCATACCCCTTGACTTATTCCACATTTTGTACTGTTACAGCTTGAATTCAACATGGATCAAATAGATTTTCTTTCTCACCCATCTACACGCAATACCCCATAATGAATGATAAAGTGAAAACATGTTTCTATACATTTTTGCAAATGTATTGAAGATACAGCAAATATCTTATTTACATAAGTAAATACATGTTAGAATCCCATTTGGCAGCGATTACAGCTGTGAGTCTTTCTGAGTATGTCTCTAAGAGCTTTGCACACCTGGATTGTACAATATTTGCACATTATTCTTTTAAAAATTCTTACAGCTCTGTCAAGTTGGTTGTTGATCATTGCTTGACAGCCTTTTTCACGCTGATTGAAGTCAAAACTGTAACTTGGCCAGTCAGAACGTTCACTGTCATCTTGGTTAGCAACTCCAATGTATATTTGGCCTTGTGTTTTAGATTATTGTCCTGCTAAAAGGTGAATTCATCTCCCAGTGTCTGTTGGAAAGCAGACTGAACCAGGTTTTGCTCTAGGACTTTGCCTGTGCTTAGCGCTATTCATTTTCTTTTTATCCTAGTCCTTGTCAATGACAAGCATACCCATAACATGATGCAGCCACCACCATGCTTGAACATATAAAGACTGGTACTCAGTGATGTTGATTTGCCCCAAACATAACACTTTGTATTCAGGACATAAATTGCCACATTTTGTGCAGTTTTACTTTAGTGCCTTGTTACAAACAGAATGTATGTTTTGGAATATTTTTTTGTCTGTACAGGCTTCCTTCTTTTCACTCTATCATTTAGATTAGTATTCTGGAGTAACTACCATGTTGTTGATGCATCCTTAGTTTTCTCTTATCACAGCCATTAAACTCTGTAACTGTTTTAAAGTCACCATTGGCCTCATGGTGAAATCCCTGAGCGGTTTCCTTCCTCTCCGGCAACTGAGTTAGGAAGGACACATGCCTTCTGCTTTTCTTTTTTTTCTTTTTTTTATAAACAAAACAATTCTACAAAACATAATTTCACTTCAACATTATAGGGTATTGTGTGTAGGCCAGTGCCCCCCCCAAAAATCTCAATATAATCAATTTTTAGTTCAGGCTGTAACATAACAAAATGTGGAAATAGTCAATGGGTGTGAATACTTTCTGAAGGCTCTGTATATAAACTTTACTATATGTAAAGCTTACTGAATATAAACCTTAGTGTGTATAATATCTTACTTGATGAACGTAGTCTTGCCAGTGGAGTACTGTCCCACCACCAGTACCATGGGTTTGTTGTCAAAGTCTGCGTCCTCCAGAGAGGGGGAGTGGAAGTCATGGAAACCGTAGTACTGCTCCAGGGGGAGGAGCTTCTGACGGTACAGAGACTTTAGCCCCTCTGTTACCGTCCTGATCACCTCAGGAGTTTTCTTCACATCCTTACGGCCCCAACGAGACATCCTGATTGGCCGACTGGCTGAATGATTGGCCGATTGGTTGATTGTTGTCCTTCAAGAGGACTTGGGAGTTCCGTAAAGTACCTGTGGGTGTGTGTGTGGGAATGTGTGTCTGTGTGTGTGTGTTGCGTCTGTTTCTTGAAGGTGACCCTGGGACTGTTTTCAGGTGTTTCCTGTGTTTTAATGTGAACTCTTCTCCTCTGAGACCTCTTCTTCAGTCGAGCCTCTTAGAAGATGGTACTGGATGTTACTGTACGGCCTGCTTTATGTCCTTAAAGCTCTGGTCTGAGGTCTTCCCTCTCCACTCTGACTCCTGAAAAGACTTCTGTGGGGGGAAAAAAAGAAAACCAGCAATGAAACGTAAATTATAAACATCCAGAAAGACACGAAACACACTGCTGCAAAAGAAAACCGTCAACAAATTGTCAACATGTTCCAGTGCCATTTTGTAGTGACAGGAGAAACAACGTAGAACAGAAACAACTAGAAACAACGTAGAACAGAGAGTCTGTTCAGAACACGCTACACATACAGAACATACAGCTAGATGTATAGGGACCTAGCATAGAACCGCTATGATACTCAACAATAGTTTAGTGGGATTTCAGGTCTATGCATACAAATTCTGTCTGCAACATTGTGAATATTACAACCTACTGAACACTGCCTGTCTACTGCTTTGACTTTTCCTACGGACGTGGAGTCAGATTTAGCCCACTACAGTGCATTGTCTGGAAACTACAGTATATTGTCTGGACTCTACAGTACAGGGAGAGAGAGAGAGACACAGCTGCATGTGAGCTCTCACATTTTTCAACATGTTTTTTTTTAACAAAAAGATAGATTTGGAGTTAGATAAACTTGGATTTTTTCCCCGGCAGGGACACATATAGGATGCTACCCTACACAGTATAACTTGGATTTATTCCGGCAGGGACACATATAGGATGCTACCCTCCACAGTATAACTTGGATTTATTCCGGCAGGGACACATATAGGATGCTACCCTCCACAGTATAACTTGGATTTATTCCGGCAGGGACACATATAGGATGCTACCCTCCACAGTATAACTTGGATTTATTCCAGCAGGGACACATATAGGATGCTACCCTACACAGTATAACTTGGATTTATTCCGGCAGTGACACATATAGGATGCTACCCTCCACAGTATAACTTGGATTTATTCCGGCAGGGACACATATAGGATGCTACCCTCCACAGTATAACTTGGATTTATTCCGGCAGGGACACATATAGGATGCTACCCTCCACAGTATAACTTGGATTTATTCCAGCAGGGACACATATAGGATGCTACCCTACACAGTATAACTTGGATTTATTCCGGCAGTGACACATATAGGATGCTACCCTCCACAGTATAACTTGGATTTATTCCGGCAGGGACACATAGGATGCTACCCTCCACAGTATAACTTGGATTTATTCCGGCAGGGACACACATAGGATGCTACCCTCCACAGTATAACTTGGATTTATTCCGGCAGGGACACACATAGGATGCTACCCTCCACAGTATAACTTGGATTTATTCCGGCAGGGACACACATAGGATGCTACCCTCCACAGTATAACTTGGATTTATTCCGGCAGGGACACACATAGGATGCTACCCTCCACAGTATAACTTGGATTTATTCCGGCAGGGACACACATAGGATGCTACCCTCCACAGTATAACTTGGATTTATTCCGGCAGGGACACATAGGATGCTACCCTCCACAGTATAACTTGGATTTATTCCGGCAGGGACACACATAGGATGCTACCCTCCACAATATAACCTTCACTCCAGATTCAAAACTACAAACCTACAAACTAATTTTGGACAAAATTACCTGGAAGGATTACTACTTGCAAGGATTCCTTTTTTCAAGCTGTACAGAGGGTGCTTTGGCAAACAAACAGTAGAGACCCGAGGACACCATCCAACCCGGAACTGAGACAGACCAGACACAACTTTAATTAGCACTGAGGTGTGAAGTGAGAGGTGTCATAGCCTTTGAGCCCAACAAATGGCGGGAGTCTGTTCAGAGACAATCCACTGGCATTTTCTACACAAAATCTCCCTCCAAAAATTAAAGCTTCTTCCAAGTGGGTGTGACACTTACTCCCTTTGCCTGCTGCACCGCTGCTTGGATTCCACCTGGTGATCTGTTCACCGTCTGCCCTGGCCTGTCTCCCCCTGTCTGGTACAGGTACCCCCACCACATTCCCCCCTCTCTCCCGAGCTTTCGCTCGCCTCCAGCACACAGGTACTGTTGGAGCGAGTGACTCTGAACTTACAATGGCTAACCCCAAGTCGTTATATATTTTTTCTTGTGCATTTTGCTATTTGCCTCATGACTCCTGCATGCTTTGTTGACTATGCCCTTTCTTGTTTACCCAACCGTGGGATTAACTATGTTTGTTTCCACACTCGGGACTCTCTATTGGTTACACGTACTCTTGGCCTCCCATCCTATTCTAACCACCTCTCGCCGGCTTTGTATTCATGTTACCTGATGAAATTGCTGTACAATATGATCTTGTTGCCATCTGATGCACATTCAGATGTCATAAATCAGCACTGCAGAGCTCTCCCTGTCCTCTGCCGTGCCCTGATTGTATTACTATTGATGATATCTGGAACCGTGCATGTACACCCTGGCCCATCTATTGTTGCTAGCCCCAATTCTGACTTGTGTTCTGATATCTGCTTCACTGATTTCTGCTCTCGTAAAAGCCTGGGTTTTCTGCATGTTAACACTAGAAGCGTATTACCTAAAATGGATCAATTGAAAGTGTGGGTTCTCAGCTCCAATCCAGATGTGCTGGTTTTAACCTTTTTCGGCAAGGCAGGTCTTCCAAAGGTGGGGGAGTGGCAATCTTTACCAAGGATCACCTTCAGTGCTCGGTTGTCTCCACCAAGTCTGTCCCCAAACAATTTGATTTGCTGGTTTTAAGCATTAAACTTTCAAATAGCTCTTCGTTGACTGTTGCTGTGTGTTATCGTCCTCCATCAGCACTGGCCTGTACCCTCGCTGCCCTCAGCTCTCCCCTGGCCCCTTACACTAAGTCTGAATTTGTCCTGCTAGGTGACCTAAACTGGGACATGTTTAAGCCACCTGACCAAGTCCTAAAGCAATAGGACTCCCTAAATCTTTCTCAGATTATTACCAATCCCACAAGGTATGACTCCAAACACCTAGAACAGGCTACTCTCCTTGATGTTATTCTCACAAATAATCCTGATAGGTATCAGTCTGGTGTTTTCAGTAATGACCTTAGTGATCACTGTTTTACAGCCTGCGTTCGTAATGGCTGCTCAGTTGAACGACCTGTCCTGATTTGTCATAGACGCTTGCTAAAAGAAAATTAATTAGCAAGCCTTCCTTCATGACCTGGCTTCTGTAAAATGGTATAGAATCAGCGAGATCCCCCCTCTGTCGAAGACACTTGGACCTTATTTTTTTATATTTTCAGTGGTGTTGTTAACAATCACGCTCTCATAAAGAAAATGAGAATTAAAAACAGGTTCCTGGTTCGACCGTAATCTTGCAGAGTGACTCCACCTCAAGAATTGCATTTGGTGAAAGGTTCGGCACACGTATACTCAGGCTGACTGGCTCTCCTTCAGGCAAATGAGAAATCAGTGCACTCGGGCTATCCGGAAGACCAAAGTTAGTTACTTTAAGGAGCAGTTCTCTCTCTGTGGGTCTAACCCCAAGAAGTTCTGGAAAACGGTTAAAGACCTGGAGAATAAACCCTCCTCCTCACAGCTGCCCATGTCCCTTAATGTTGATGATGTGGTTGTTACTGACAAGAAGCACATGGCTGAGCTCTTTAATCACCACTTCATTAAGTCAGGATTCCTATTTGACTCAGTCATGCCTCCTTGCCCGTCCAACTTTTCCTCATCTCCCACCCCTTCTAATGTGACTATCCCCGATGCTTCTCCCTCTTTTTCCCCTGCCCCGCTACAAAGTTTCTTCCTGCAGGCGGTCACTGAGTCCGAGGTGCTAAAGGAGCTCCTTAAACTTGACCCCAAAAAAACATCTAAGTCAGATGGTTTAGACCCTTTCTTCTTTAAGGTTGCTGCCCCCATCATCACCAAGCCTATCTCCAACCTTCTTAACCTGGCTCTCCTCTCTGGGGAGGTTCCCATTGCTTGGAAGGCAGCCACGGTTCGTCCTTTATTTAAAAGGGGGAGATCAAGCTGATCCTAACTGTTATAGGCCTATTTCTATTTTGCCCTGTTTTCATCAAAAGTGTTGGAAAAACTTGTCAATAATCAACTGACTGGCTTTCTTGATGTCTATAGTATTCTCTCTGGTATGCAATCTGGTTTCCGCTCAGGTTATGGATGTGTCACTGCAACCTTAAAGGTCCTCAATGATGTCACCATTGCCCCTTGATTCTAAGCAATGTTGTGCTGCTATTTTTATTGACTTGGCCAAAGCTTTTGATACGGTAGACCATTCCATTCTTGTGGGCCGGCTAAGGAGTAATGGTGTCTCTGAGGGGTCTTTGGCCTGGTTTGCTAACTACCTCTCTCAAAGAGTTCAGTGTATAAAGTCAGAACATCTGCTGTCTCAGCCACTGCCTGTCACCAAGGGAGTACCCCAAGGCTCGATCCTAGGCCCCACGCTCTTCTTAATTTCCATCAACAACATCGCTCAGGCTGTAGGAAGCTCTCTCATCCATTTATATGCAGTTGATACAGTCTTATACTCAGCTGGCCCCTCCCCGGATTTTGTGTTTAACACTCTACAACAAAGCTTTTTTAGTGTCCAACAAGCTTTCTCTGCCCTTAACCTTGTTCTGAACACCTCCAAAACAAAGGTCATGTGGTTTGGTAAGAAGAATGCCCCTCTCCCCTCGGGTGTGACTACTACCTCTGAGGGTTTAGAGCTTGAGGTAGTCACCTCATACAAGTACTTGGGAGTATGGCTAGACGGTACACTGTCCTTCTCTCAGCACATATGCAAGCTGCAGGCTAAAGTTAAATCTAGACTTGGTTTCCTCTATCGTAATCACTCCTGTTTCACCCCAGCTGCCAAACTAACCCTGATTCAGATGACCATCCTACCCATGCTAGATTACGGAGACATCGTTTATAGATCGGCAGGTAAGGGTGCTCTCGAGCGGCTAGATGTTCTTTGCCATTCGGCCATCAGATTTGCCACCAACGCTCCTTATAGGACACATCACTGCACTCTGTACTCCTCTGTAAACTGGTCATCTCTATATACCCGTCGCAAGACCCACTGGTTGATGCTTATTTATAAAACCCTCTTAGGCCTCACTCCCTCCTATCTGAGATATCTACTGCAGCCCTCATCCTCCACATACAACACCCGTTCTGCCAGTCACATTCTGTTAAAGGTCCCCAAAGCACACACATCCCTGGGTTGCTCCTCTTTTCAGTTCGCGATTAGAACGAGCTGCAACAAACACAAACTGGACAGTTTTATCTCCATCTCTTCATTCAAAGACTCAATCATGAACACTCTTACTGACAGTTGTGGCTGCTTCGCCTGATGTATTGCTGTCTCTACCTTCTTGCTCTTTGTGATGTTGTCTGTGCCCAATAATGTTTGTACCATGTTGTGTTTCTACCATGTTGTGTTGCTTCCATGTTGTTGCCATGTTGTGTTGCTACCATGCTGTGTTGTCATGTGTTGCTACCATGTTATGTTGTTCTCTTAGGTCTCTCTTTATGTAGTGTTGTGGTGTCTCTCTTGTCGTGATGTGTGTTTTGTCCTACATTTTTATAATTAAAAAAATTCCCAGCCCCCGTCCCCGGTAGGCCGTCATTGTATATAAGAATTTGTTCTTAACTGTTTTGCCTAGTTAAATAAAAACTAAAAATTGTAAGAGCATGTCTGGAAAAACATGGTGTTCCCTTGGAGTGGAAACACTAACACACACACAGCTCTGCACACACACACACACACAGCTCTGCACACACACACACACAGCTCTGCACACACACACACACAGCTCTGCACACACACACACACACAGCTCTGCACACACACACAGCTCTGCACACACACACAGCTCTGCACACACACACACACAGCTCTGCACACACACACACACAGCTCTGCACACACACACACACACACAGCTCTGCACACACACACACACACACACAGCCGTGTGTCCACTCACACCCAGCCCTGCTACATTAGTAGCCTACCTCATTTCCTTACATTGAAATGAGTAAGACATCAGATTTTCCGAGAGGATGTGTTTGTTCTCAAGGGAACGTTAAATGAGTGAATGATTATGAATTGTTCGCACAATGGAACGCTGTTGGAGAATGTTGGAGCGAACACACACACACACACACACACACACACACACACCAATCCTCTCTACATGCACAAACACAGTCTGCCCTTTCATCCGTGGGCTGTTAATCACCAGTCTGCTTTGAGAGAGCAAGTTATTACAGGAGTCAACTACCAAATGGTGCTGTATGCCCCTAGAGAAACATTACATCTGATAGGTATGAATGGTGCTGTATGCCCCTAGAGAAACATTACATCTGATAGGTATGAATGGTGCTGTATGCCCCTAGAGAAACATTACATCTGATAGGTATGAATGGTGCTGTATGCCCCTAGAGAAACACTACATCTGATAAGTATGAATGGTGCTGTATGCCCCTAGAGAAGCATTACATCTGATAGGTATGAATGGTGCTGTATGCCCCTAGAGAAACACTACATCTGATAGGTATGAA
Organism: Salvelinus namaycush; assembly: GCF_016432855.1. NCBI lineage: Eukaryota > Metazoa > Chordata > Actinopteri > Salmoniformes > Salmonidae > Salvelinus > Salvelinus namaycush. The sequence continues at coordinate 57,426 of NW_024060242.1, forward strand.
TGGTGCTGTATGCCCCTAGAGAAGCATTACATCTGATAGGTATGAATGGTGCTGTAATGTAACTGTGTGTGGTGATAGTCAGATCAGATAGCACCTCCTGTCTTTATCTCTTTCTTTCATTCTCTCTCCCTCGGCCGGAAGAGCTACAGTGAGAGAATAAGGATAAGATCAGTCACACATCAGTAGATTTGAACTCATCTGTGGAGAGAGAGCGAGAGAGAGAGAGAGAGAGAGAGAGAGCGAGAGAGAGCGAGAGAGAGAGAGAGAGAGAGAGAGAGAGAGAACTTCCTGGACAAAATGTTTCCCTGCAATAGCGAAGGTGTAAACTTAGCAGTAGAAATCCTGAATAGTATATTTAACGTAGCACCTTTTTTTTAATAAGAAAATTAGTAGCAATGAGAAAATGGTTTGATGAAGAGCGCAAAAACCTAAGAAATACATTGAGAAACCTATCCAACCCAAAAACACAGACCCAGAAAACCAGAACGCAGGCCTTTACTATGGGGAATCAGTACAGAAACACACTACGAAAAAAGAAGGAACAGCATGTGTGAAAACAGCTCAATAACCACGTTTCCATTCACAGAGTTTATGTGAGTAAAGTCATACGAATTAAAATACATAAATCACGACAGCTGTGATGGAGACAGGAATTTCCGGTACAATTTTATACATGCCTACAGATAATTTGTTCGTTCGACATGGTAAGGATCTTTTTGAGTCTGTAAAATTAATAACGCACGAAATGGCGGTGGAAATGGCTTTATGCACAGATATTGATATAATAAACATCATATTGAAGTAAACTTGAAATCACGCGATAATATGCTGTGTGGGTCCTCCCACTACCACTCGGGAAACCAGTTAGTTTATTAGGCTACAGATTATTTATAATTTATGATGAACTTCACAGGGTGGCGAAAGGTGATGAGCTGGATGCTCCTTTTTTATAAATATCTTGGGTCTTATTCTGGTGACACGATGATCGATGCTGTTTGACTAATACAAATATTCTCTCTCTTACCCGTAATAATCATAATGTAGACTAGACAACCTGCACTGTATCTGTGAGACGTTGGCTAGAGCGCACGGGTCAAGACCAGAGGAGGCACATTTCATATTTAGCGCAACAGTTTCCGTGGCAAAACTACCGGTAACGTTTAAAATGAGATGGAAACACATTGAACTTTCGATTTTTATTCGGTAAATGAAAACTTAATCGGAAAAGTTAAGTGTGTGCACGTCTTTCATCACGCAACAATATCCTCAACAAGTCCGTTTTGTGGGAACAGCAGTCTTTATCCAGATTTTAGAATATTTGCATGGAAATCTGTTGCCGTGGAAACCTTAGCTAGAGAGATGGAAGATTCCAGAGTATCAAGTCACTTCTGTAAAACAGTGAATAAACAACAACACAAAGAGTTATTTTTACAAAATGGAGATGTATGTATGGATAAACCACTTCTCCAACCCTATAACAAAGAACCTAGAGCTAAAATATATTATACATGATCATTTACTAAACTTAGAATCAACTATTAAAGATTACCAGAACGCAATGGATTCTCCAATTACATTGAATGAATTACAGGACAAAATACAAACCCTCCAACCCAAAAAGGCCTGTGGTGTTGATGGCATCTTAAATGAAATTATTAAATATACAGACCACAAATTCAACTTGGTAATATACAAACTCTTCACTATTATCCTCAGCTCTGGCATCTTCCCCGATATTTGGAACCAAGGACTGATCACCCCAATTCACAAAAGTGTAGATGAATTGAACCCCAATAGTTACAGTGGAAACTGTGTCAACAACAGCCTCAGAGAAACCCTCTGCAGTATCATCAACAGCAGACTACAACATTTCTCCAGTGAAAACAAATGTCAAATTGGCTTCTTACCAGAATCCCGTATGACAGAGCATGTATTCACCCGGCAAACCTTAATTTAAAAAAAACAACAATCCTAAACAAACCAAAGTATTCTCATGCTTTGTTGATTTAAAAAAAGCTTTTGATTCAATTTGGCATGAGGGGCTGCTGTATAAACTGATGGAAAGCGGTGTTGGGGGGGGGGGGGGGGGGGGGATCAATGTCCACAGACAATAAGTGTAAAAATTGGCAATAAACACAGAAGTATTCCATCAGAGCCGGGGGATGTATCAGGAATGCAGCTTGAGCCCCACCCTCTTCAACATATATATACCAACTAATTGGCGAGGGCACTAGAACAGTCTGCAGCACCCGGCCTCACCCTACTAGAATCTGAAGTCAAATGTCTACTGTTTGCTGATGATCTGGTGCTTCTGTCCCCAACCAAGGAGGGCCTACAGCAGCACCTAGATCTTCTGCACAGATTCTGCCAGACCTGGGCACAGACAGTAAGGTACCAGGACCACAAACATAAATTCTATCTAGACACTGTTGCCCTAGAGCACACAAATAATTACACCTACCTCGGCCTAAACATCAACACCACAGGTAACTTCCACAAGGCTGTGAACAATCTGAGACACAAGGCAAGAGGGGCCTTCTACGCCGTAAAAAGGAACATCAAATTAGAAATCCCAGTTAGGATCTGGCTAAAAATAAACTATATATACAAAAGCATGTGGACACGCGTTAAAATTAGTGGATTCGGCTATTTCAGCCACACCCGTTGATAACAGGTGTATAAAATCGAGCACACAGCCATGCAATCTCCATAGACAAACATTGGCAGTAGAATGGCCTTGCTGAAGAGCTCAGTGACTTTCAACGTGGCACCGTCATAGGATGCCACCTTTCCAACAAGTCAGTACTTCAAATTTATGGCCTGCTAGAACTGCCCCGGTCAGCGGTAAATGCTGTTATTGTGAAGTAGAAACATCTGTCGTAAAAAATGGTCTGTCCTCGGTTGCAACACTCAATACCGAGTTCCAAACTGCCTCTGGAAGCAACGTCAGCACAAGAACTGTTTGTTGGGAGCTTCATGAAATGAGTTTCCATGGCCAAGTCATGACGCAATGCTGAGCGTCGGCTGGAGAGGTGTAAAGCTCACCTTCATTGGACTCTGGAGAAGTGGAAACACATTCTCTGTAGTGATGAATCACGCTTCACCATCTGGCAGCCTGACGGACGAATCTGGGTTTGGCAGATGCCAGGAGAACACTACCTGCCCTGATGCATAGTGCCAACTGTAAAGTTTGGTGGAGGAGGAATAATGGTCTGGGGCTGTTTTTCATGGTTCGGGCCCCTTTAGTTCCAGTGAAGGGAAATCTTAACTCTACAGCACACAATGACATTCTAGACGATTCTGTCCCAACTTTGTGGCAACAGTTTGGGGAAGATTTGTACAGGGTAAAAGGGATCTTGAAGAAGGAAGGCTATCACGCCATTTTGCAACAGCTAGCTAGCTGGCTACAGTAGGCCACTTTGTAGGCTATAACTCAACTGACTTACACGCTGTTTAGCTAAGTGAATAAAATCTCATTAGCTAGCTATCTCGATGTTGTCATTGTAAATTAAAAACAGTCTCCAAATGGTTTTGTAGATAATGGCCATGGAAGAGGGTGACATTGCAGCTCCAGCTATCAGTGAAGGGAGAGTGTAGGCTACTGGACAGGACAGTGTAGGCTACTGGACAGGAGAGTGTAGACTACTGGAAAGGACAGTGTAGGCTATTGGACAGGACAGGAGACTGTAGGCTATTGGACAGGACAGGAGAGTGTAGGCTACTGGACAGGACAGGAGAGTGTAGGCTACTGGACAGGACAGGAGACTGTAGGCTACTGGACAGGACAGGAGAGTGTAGGCTACTGGACAGGACATGAGACTGTAGGCTACTGGACAGGACAGGAGAGTGTAGGCTACTGGACAGGACAGGAGAGTGTAGGCTACTGGACAGGACAGGAGAGTGTAGGCTACTGGACAGGACAGGAGAGTGTAGGCTACTGGACAGGACAGGAGAGTGTAGGCTACTGGACAGGACAGGAGAGTGTAGGCTACTGGACAGGACAGGAGAGTGTAGGCTACTGGACAGGACAGGAGACTGTAGGCTACTGGACAGGACAGGAGACTGTAGGCTACTGGACAGGACAGGAGAGTGTAGGCTACTGGACAGGACAGGAGAGTGTAGGCTACTGGACAGGACAGGAGAGTGTAGGCTACTGGACAGGACAGGACAGTGTAGGCTACTGGACAGGACAGGAGAGTGTAGGCTACTGGACAGGACAGGAGAGTAAAGGCTACTGGACAGGACAGGAGAGTGTAGGCTACTGGACAGGAGAGGAGAGTAAAGGCTACTGGACAGGACAGGACAGTGTAGGCTACTGGACAGGACAGGACAGTGTAGGCTACTGGACAGGACAGGAGAGTGTAGGCTACTGGACAGGAGAGGAGAGTAAAGGCTACTGGACAGGACAGGAGAGTGTAGGCTACTGGACAGGAGAGTGTAGGCTACTGGACAGGAGAGTGTAGGCTACTGGACAGGAGAGTGTAGGCTACTGGACAGGAGAGTGTAGGCTACTGGACAGGAGAGTGTAGGCTACTGGACAGGGCAGGAGAGTGTAGGCTACTGGACAGGGCAGGAGAGTGTAGGCTACTGGACAGGGCAGGAGAGTGTAGGCTACTGGACAGGGCAGGAGAGTGTAGGCTACTGGACAGGAGAGTGTAGGCTACTGGACAGGACAGGAGAGTGTAGGCTACTGGACAGGAGAGTGTAGGCTACTGGACAGGAGAGTGTAGGTTATTGGACAGGACAGGAGAGTGTAGGCTACTGGACAGGAGAGTGTAGGCTACTGGACAGGACAGGAGAGTGTAGGCTACTGAACAGGAGAGTGTAGGCTACTGGACAGAACAGGAGACTGTAGGCTACTGGACAGGAGAGGAGAGTGTAGGCTACTGGACAGGACAGGAGAGTGTAGGCTACTGGACAGGACAGGAGAGTGTAGGCTACTGGACAGCCCCGGACAGTGTAGGCTACTGGACAGGACAGGAGAGTGTAGGCTACTGGACAGGACAGGAGAGTGTAGGCTACTGGACAGGAGAGGAGAGTAAAGGCTACTGGACAGGACAGGACAGTGTAGGCTACTGGACAGGACAGGAGAGTGTAGGCTACTGGACAGGAGAGGAGAGTAAAGGCTACTGGACAGGACAGGACAGTGTAGGCTACTGGACAGGACAGGAGAGTGTAGGCTACTGGACAGGAGAGTGTAGGCTACTGGACAGGAGAGTGTAGGCTACTGGACAGGAGAGTGTAGGCTACTGGACAGGGCAGGAGAGTGTAGGCTACTGGACAGGGCAGGAGAGTGTAGGCTACTGGACAGGAGAGTGTAGGCTACTGGACAGGACAGGAGAGTGTAGGCTACTGGACAGGAGAGTGTAGGCTACTGGACAGGAGAGTGTAGGTTATTGGACAGGACAGGAGAGTGTAGGCTACTGGACAGGAGAGTGTAGGCTACTGGACAGGACAGGAGAGTGTAGGCTACTGAACAGGAGAGTGTAGGCTACTGGACAGAACAGGAGACTGTAGGCTACTGGACAGGAGAGGAGAGTGTAGGCTACTGGACAGGAGAGGAGAGTGTAGGCTACTGGACAGGACAGGAGAGTGTAGGCTACTGGACAGGAGAGTGTAGGCTACTGGACAGGACAGGAGAGTGTAGGCTACTGGACAGGACAGGAGAGTGTAGGCTACTGGACAGGACAGGAGAGTGTAGGCTACTGGACAGGACAGGAGAGTGTAGGCTACTGGACAGGACAGGAGAGTGTAGGCTACTGGACAGGAGAGTGTAGGCTACTGGACAGGACAGGAGAGTGTAGGCTACTGGACAGGACAGGAGAGTGTAGGCTACTGGACAGGACAGGAGAGTGTAGGCTACTGGACAGGACAGGAGAGTGTAGGCTACTGGACAGGACAGGAGAGTGTAGGCTACTGGACAGGACAGGAGAGTGTAGGCTACTGGACAGGACAGGAGAGTGTAGGCTACTGGACAGGACAGGAGAGTGTAGGCTACTGGACAGGACAGGAGAGTGTAGGCTACTGGACAGGACAGGTCATATTGAGGGAGAACATTATGAAAAGATTCTCCTGTTCCAGTCCCTAGAGGGGAAAACTTTGAGGACAGAGAGACAATAGCAACATAATATTCAGTGCTGTCGATTTTGAGTATAATGAAGTCTGTTACTTTGTGTTGTTTTTTGACCTCGGATATGGAAATCTGTTAAAGCCTGTTTACAGATGAAGAGAGAGGTCCTAATGAACGTCCCCAAGAGACTAAGGGTATATCCTGTATGTCACGGGTTAAATGTGTAGGCCAACCTATGGTAGCAAATGTTGTATACAAAGACACAGTGAAACCATCAAACACAATGTACAAAGCATTAAGAACACCTTTCTAATGGTGAGTTGCACCTCCCCCTTTTGTCCTGAGAACAGTCTCAATTCGTCGGGGGGGGGGGCATGGACTCTGGAAAGCGTTCCACAGGGATGCTCACCCAGTAGATCAGGGGTCAGATTGGCCACCACTGGTAATGGGGTTTTGTTTGTTTACCTGAAGTAATGTTTTAGTAATAATAGCCTACTTGTTACGACTCAATTATCTAGTGTTGTTTTACAAACCGGTTAGATTATTTTGTAAAATTTTAAGTATTGAATTCTTTGAAGTGAAGTGTTTAAACTTGTTTTAATTGTTAAACTATTCTTCAAAATGAACTAGTGTCAATGTTGATGAAACACATATCACATTCCCGCACTAAAGAGAGAAAGGGGTTCTGTGTTTTATTCTCAAATTAACATTTCCTTTTTGGGTCTACTTTTTAGTTTTTATTTGATTGTCACACTCTCTCTCAGTAAGTCAACTATGTGAAACCATTTGGCAGCTTATCATATGGAATGCATCACCATAGGCCAGCCATAGACCTACAGTATGATGGCATTACTAGCATCTGAAGCAGAGAAGAGCTCAAACTCACACATTGTTTACATGTTGAGCTTTATGTTCTCAGTGTAAAATGATACCAGTAGATAATGTATACGAGTCAGACCATATACCAGATTGTGTACACACCTTTTAAATGCTGACATATCAAATAGTATAGTGCAAATCCAACCCTTGTAATGTAGATACAGTATGAAAATTAGGCTACACGAGATGAGCATTAAAATTTAACATTTTACGAGGTTCATTTTGAATTTTAATTCATTTTGGCAACGTTGCTTGCAAAATGGTTGCAGTTGTTCCCATAGATAGACAGTACATAGTGTCTCTATGTGTCACTGACCCTGGATAACCTAGTGACTGGGCTAACACTGCTAACCTTTTAGGTCAATATGCTGTTGTTATTAACATTTTATTTGGTTTATAATAGAAATTGAACTAGCTAGTAGTAGTTTACAAGGTATGCTGACTTTTCTCAAAAACAAACATCATCATGGCTAGCTCCTCGTTCCTCATGGCTAGCTCCTCGTTCCTCATGCTAGCTCCTCGTTCCTCATGGCTAGCTCCTCGTTCCTCATGGCTAGCTCCTCGTTCCTCATGCTAGCTCCTCGTTCCTCATGCTAGCTCCTCGTTCCTCATGCTAGCTCCTTGTTCCTCATGGCTAGCTCCTTGTTCCTCATGGCTAGCTCCTTGTTCCTCATGGCTAGCTCCTTGTTCCTCATGGCTAGCTCCTTGTTCCTCATGGCTAGCTCCTCGTTCCTCATGCTAGCTCCTCGTTCCTCATGCTAGCTCCTCGTTCCTCATGGCTAGCTCCTCGTTCCTCATGGCTAGCTCCTCGTTCCTCATGGCTAGCTCCTCGTTCCTCATGGCTAGCTCCTCGTTCCTCATGGCTAGCTCCTCGTTCCTCATGGCTAGCTCCTCGTTCCTCATGGCTAGCTCCTCGTTCCTCATGGCTAGCTCCTCGTTCCTCATGGCTAGCTCCTCGTTCCTCATGGCTAGCACCTCGTTCCTCATGGCTAGCACCTCGTTCCTCATGGCTAGCACCTCGTTCCTCATGGCTAGCTCCTCGTTCCTCATGGCTAGCTCCTCGTTCCTCATGCTAGCTCCTCGTTCCTCATGCTAGCTCCTCGTTCCTCATGCTAGCTCCTCGTTCCTCATGCTAGCTCCTCGTTCCTCATGGCTAGCTCCTCGTTCCTCATGGCTAGCTCCTCGTTCCTCATGGCTAGCTCCTTGTTCCTCATGGCTAGCTCCTTGTTCCTCATGGCTAGCTCCTTGTTCCTCATGGCTAGCTCCTTGTTCCTCATGGCTAGCTCCTTGTTCCTCATGGCTAGCTCCTCATTCCTCGTGCTAGCTCCTTGTTCCTCGTGCTAGCTCCTTGTTCCTCGTGCTAGCTCCTTGTTCCTCGTGCTAGCTCCTTGTTCCTCATGGCTAGCTCCTTGTTCCTCATGGCTAGCTCCTTGTTCCTCATGGCTAGCTCCTCATTCCTCATGGCTAGCTCCTCGTTCCTCATGCTAGCTCCTCGTTCCTCATGCTAGCTCCTTGTTCCTCATGGCTAGCTCCTTGTGCCTCATGCTAACCTTTACCATTTCAGATGTTCATATGGCCAGCATGTCTCCCCTCTTACTGCAGCTTTACCTCATCTCAAAATAACAGAAATGCTGTGAAATGTTTTGTCACCAGTGTTCGTTTTGTTGACACGTTTCGTCCTCACTGTTACTCCTCCGGCATTAATCTGGTGAGCATCTTTGGAGCTCCGCCCAAGCAAGGCATTTGATTAGGTTGACGTGTCGCGAGGAGTCAATTTACACCGGGGTTCCCGACCCCTCTTTAACTGATTTCTGACATGGAACTTTCCCAGGCTTACCCGGTTGCCGTGACGAGGCTACCATGTCCTAAACAAAGTACATTGTGGCAGAACACCTGACCACTGTGACGAACCCAAAACTAAGAAAATCCTCGACTATGTACAGACTCAGTGAGCATCAAATCAAAGTTTATTTGTCACGTGCGTCGAATACAACAGGTGTAGGTAGACCTTACAGTGAAATGCTCACTTACAAGCTCTAACCAATAGTGCAAAAAGGGTGTTAGGTGAACAATAGGTAAGTAAAGAAATAAAACAACAGTAAAAAGACAGGCTATATACAGTAGCGAGACTATAAAAATAGCAAGGCTACATACAGGCACCGGTTAGTCGGGCTGATTGAGGTAGTATGTACATGTAGATATGGTTAAAGTGACTATGCATATATGATGAACAGAGAGTAGCAGCAGCGTAAAAGAGGGGTTGGTGGGTGGTGGGATACAATGCAGATAGCCCAGTTAGCCACTGTGTGGGAGCACTGGTTGGTCGGGCCAATTGAGGTAGTACATGAATGTATAGTTAAAGAGCATAGCCTTGCTATTGAGAGAGGTGACAATAGGCAGACCTGGCTCTCAAGAGAAGACAGGCTATGTGCTCACTGCCCACAAAATGAGGTGGAAACTGAGCTGCACTTCCTAACCTCCTGCCAAATGTACGAACATATTAGAGACACATATTTCCCTCAGATTACACAAATCCACAAAGAATTCAAACACAAATAACATTTTCACAAACTAGATTTATTTGACTGCTAATAATATATTATAAATGTTATTCTCTTGAATCTTTGTGTGTGTAATGTTTACTGTTACTGTCTGATTATTTTTGTCTTTAATTCACTTTGTGGGTTTTATTGGTTGTTTTAGTTTTTCACTACAGTGGGGGAGAAAGGGAGAGAGAGGGGGAGAGAGGGAGAGAGAGGGAGAGAGAGGGAGAGAGGGAGAGAGAGAGGGAGAGAGAGAGGGAGAGAGAGAGAGAGAGGGAGAGAGGGAGAGAGGGAGAGAGGGAGAAAGGGAGAGGGAGAGGGAGAGGGGGAGAGGGTGAGAGAGGGGGAGAGGGAGGGGGAGAGAGGGGGAGAGAGAGAGAGGGGGAGAGAGGGAGAGGGGGAGAGAGGGAGAGGGAGAGAGAGAGAGGGAGAGAGAAAGAGAGAGGGAGAGGGAAAGAGAGAGAGGGAGGGAGAGGGAGAGAGGGGGAGAGGGAGGGGGAGAGAGGGAGAGAGGGAGAGAGGGAGAGAGGGGGGGAGAGAGGGAGAATATTTTCATGTCACAAGACTAAATGGGGCAGAGGGGTAGAGTCAAAATGGTGACAGAGGAGAGAGGAGTTGGCATCATCACAATATAATCCAAACAGCAGTATCAGACATAGGATATGGAGAAAATGGTTCCTATGGGGTAACTACTATCTAGCATTAGAGAGAATGGATTCTCTGGGCTCCTATGTGTTAACTACTATCTAGCATTAGAGAGAATGGATTCTCTGGGTTCCTATGGGGTAACTACTATCTAGCATTAGAGAAAATGGATTCTCTGGATTCCTATGTGTTAACTACTATCTAGCATTAGAGAGAATGGATTCTCTGGGTTCCTATGGGGTAACTACTATCTAGCATTAGAGAGAATGGATTCTCTGGATTCCTATGTGTTAACTACTATCTAGCATTAGAGAGAATGGATTCTCTGGGTTCCTATGTATTAACTACTATCTAGCATTAGAGAGAATGGATTCTCTGGGTTCCTATGGGGTAACTACTATCTAGCATTAGAGAGAATGGATTCTCTGGATTCCTATGTGTTAACTACTATCTAGCTCTGGGTTTTGGGTTAGGCTCCTTTATGAAAGCATAACTCACAAACTGTTGAAGATCATGGAAAATGCCTTGTGGGTTTGTACACATTGCAACACAGTCACAGTCAGTCCTTGGACTGGAAACAAGCAAGTTACCATTCTATCTAGATTACTGGCTGAGCCAAACATAATCTATAGTGAACATTCTAGAGTACTGGCAGAGCCAAATAGAATCTATAGTGAACATTCCAGAATACTGGCTGAGCCAAACATAATCTATAGTGAACATTCCAGAGTACTGGCAGAACCAAACAGAATCTATAGTGAACATTCTAGAGTACTGGCAGAGCTAAATATAATCTATAGTGAACATTCTAGAGTGCTGGCAGAGCCAAACAGAATCTATAGTGAACATTCTAGAGTACTGGCAGAGCTAAATATAATCTATAGTGAACATTCCAGAGTGCTGGCAGAGCCAAACAGAATCTATAGTGAACATTCTAGAGTACTGGCAGAGCCAAACAGAATCTATAGTGAACATTCTAGAGTACTGGCAGAGCCAAACAGAATCTATAGTGAACATTCTAGAGTACTGGCAGAGCCAAACAGAATCTATAGTGAACATTCCAGAGTACTGGCAGAGCCAAACAGGATCTATAGTGAACATTCCAGAGTACTGGCAGAGCCAAACAGAATCTATAGTGAACATTCTAGAGTACTGGCTGAGCCAAACATAATTTATAGTGAACATTCTAGAGTACTGGCAGAGCCAAACAGAATCTATAGTGAACATTCCAGAGTACTGGCTGAGCCAAACATAATCTATAGTGAACATTCTAGAGTACTGGCAGAGCCAAACATAATCTATAGTGAACATTCTAGAGTACTGGCAGAGCCAAATAGAATATATAGTGAACATTCTAGAGTACTGGCAGAGCCAAACAGAATCTATAGTGAACATTCTAGAGTACTGGCTGAGCCAAACATAATCTATAGTGAACATTCTAGAGTACTGGCAGAGCCAAATAGAATATATAGTGAACATTCCAGAGTACTGGCAGAGCCAAACAGAATCTATAGTGAACATTCTAGAGTACTGGCAGAGCCAAACAGAATCTATAGTGAACATTCTAGAGTACTGGCAGAGCCAAACAGAATCTATAGTGAACATTCTAGAGTACTGGCAGAGCCAAACAGAATCTATAGTGAACATTCTAGAGTACTGGCAGAGCCAAACAGAATCTATAGTGAACATTCCAGAGTACTGGCAGAGCCAAACAGAATCTATAGTGAACATTCTAGAGTACTGGCAGAGCAAAACATAATCTATAGTGAACATTCTAGAGTACTGGCTGAGCCAAACAGAATCTAGTGAACATTCCAGAATACTGGCTGAGCCAAACAGAATCTATAGTGAACATTCCAGAGTACTGGCTGAGCCAAACAGAATCTATAGTGAACATTCTAGAGTACTGGCTGAGCCAAACAGAATCTATAGTGAACATTCCAGAATACTGGCTGAGCCAAACAGAATCTATAGTGAACATTCCAGAGTACTGGCTGAGCCAAACAGAATCTATAGTGAACATTCGAGAGTACTGGCAGAGCCAAATAGAATCTATAGTGAACATTCTAGAGTACTGGCAGAGCTAAATAGAATCTATAGTGAACATTCCAGAGTACTGGCAGAGCCAAACAGAATCTATAGTGAACATTCCAGAGTACTGGCTGAGCCAAACAGAATCTATAGTGAACATTCTAGAGTACTGGCTGAGCCAAACAGAATCTATAGTGAACATTCCAGAATACTGGCTGAGCCAAACAGAATCTATAGTGAACATTCCAGAGTACTGGCTGAGCCAAACAGAATCTATAGTGAACATTCGAGAGTACTGGCAGAGCCAAATAGAATCTATAGTGAACATTCTAGAGTACTGGCAGAGCTAAATAGAATCTATAGTGAACATTCCAGAGTACTGGCAGAGCCAAATAGAATCTATAGTGAACATTCTAGAGTACTGGCAGAGCCAAACAGAATCTATAGTGAACATTCTAGAGTACTGGCAGAGCCAAACAGAATCTATAGTGAACGTTCTAGAATACTGGCAGATAGAATATTCTAGAGCAGAGGTTCCAAAAATGTGGGGTGTGCCTCGGGGGGGGGGGGGGGGGGGGGGGTGTAGAAAATGTGTAGAATTGCAGGAAATTTGCTTTAAAATGACACACAAAAAAAGTATCTATCCCATGCCAAAATGTATAGAATTGCAGGAAGTTAGCTTTAAACCTGTGAAATGTTCTCTGCCAAACAAATAGGGGTGTGAACAGTTTGTATCATTAATTAACAGTGGCCATAGAGATAGACGTGGCGTACCGGGGGGGGGGGCTTAAGAGATGGCGCAGTAGGGAACTGTACAGAGACAGAGTTTGGTAGTTTTAACAGACAGGGCAATATATCTAGGAGTTCACTGTAACAGTTGGAACAGAGTGACCCTAACAGAGTGACCCTAGCGAAATGCATCAGACCTTCACCAAGACCTTCCATTTCACTGATTCAAATTCTAAACTTTCAACTTTTTCCATTCAGTGCTTCACAATTTCCATAAAAGGTCTTTATACGGGAACTTGTTAACACAGTTTAGGTAACATGAGTTTAAAGTCAGAAAACAAAACCCTTACCTGGTGAAGATGGGAGAAACGTCTCCTCCCTTCAGGAGGTTGTAGAATGAAAGGTTAGAGAGTTGCTCCTGCATGTATGCTGTCAGTAAATACTAGCTAGTCAGGAGGGTGCTCTCTCTCTCTACTGTCAGTAAATACCAGCTAGTCAGGAGGGTGCTCTCTCTCTCTCTACTGTCAGTAAATACCAGCTACTCAGGAGGGTGCTCTCTCTCTTTCTCTACTGTCAGTAAATACCAGCTAGTCAGAAGGGTGCTCTCTCTCTCTCTCTACTGTCAGTAAATACCAGCTACTCAGGAGGGTGCTCTCTCTCTCTCTACTGTCAGTAAATACCAGCTAGTCAGGAGGGTGCTCTCTCTCTCTACTGTCAGTAAATACCAGCTACTCAGGAGGGTGCTCTCTCTCTCTACTGTCAGTAAATACCAGCTACTCAGGAGGGTGCTCTCTCTCTCTACTGTCAGTAAATACCAGCTACTCAGGAGGGTGCTCCTGTGAGGTAAGGGCAACCAGAAGCCTGTCAGTCCGTGGGATGGTTTCTCTCCAGAGTTGAATATATTTCAGATGAAGGGGTCCTCTCTCTGCTAGCTGGAGGAAGACAGGGACACACTGACTACACCTTTCTCTCTCTCTCCCTCTCTCTCTCAATGCACCTCCTCTCCCAGCGATGCCAAGCAAAACTCTGGGACTAACCCTGAGTCTCTACTGTTTAGAGCTGGGAAAAAGGTTGGGTGGGGTACTGGCAGGGAAGGTTGAGGAGGGTGGAGAGCACGGTGTGTACGTGCGATGGGGGAGTTGGATAAATAATTTGGGTGGAGTCTTTCTTTGATGACAACCCCAATACAGAGATCTTCAACAGATCTTAAAGAGTCTAGATTAGATTAAAGAGTCTAGAGATTACACATCCTGCCAATGGTTGCATTATTCAGTTATAGTTTCTCCCAGTTCTTTTTTTTAAATGTAATAAACATTCTCAGAGACCACCCCATGACTTAGTTTAAGTTCCCAGCATTTAGACATTTTCCACTGTCTACCTTCTCTCCTCCTCTTTCCACTGCTCCTCCTCCTCCTCTCCGCAACTCTCTAAACCCCGCAGGCACACCAACCATCACCCCAGCGCAACGTTTCCACTACCACCGGCGCCTCCTGCTGGCTCTCAGCTACATTACATCCTTCTTCCCCTCCAAAAATCGACACCTCTTCTGTCATCGTTACTCATCCAAAATGGTATGTAGGATGCCCTGAATGTAAGCAAGGCCAGTTTTTCCAGTTGCCCAGTTTTTCCTGGTCAAATCACATGAGTGAAAAACGTTTTACATCAACAAACACAAGGCACTGTAATAGAAGCACTAGAAGCATCACAAAAACATCCTGTGGCGTTCTGCATTAGCATCGAATAGCCCCCCGCGATATGCAACTTTTCAGGGAAGTCAGGAACCAATATACACAGACAGTTAAGGAAAGCGGCTGGCCACGGCTGGCCATGCTTTCCACCTGGCTACACCTACCCCGGTCAACAGCCCTGCACCCCCCCACAGAAACTTGCCCAAGCCTCCCCCATTTCTCTTTCACCCAAATCCAGATAGCTGATGTTCTGAAAGAGCTGCAAAATCTGGACCCATACAAATCAGCCGAGCTAGAGAATCTGGACCCTCTCTTTCTAAAATTTTCCACCGAAATTGTTGCAACCCCTATTACTAGCCTGTTCAACCTCTCTTTCGTATCGTCTGAGATCCCCAAAGATTGGAAAGCTGCCGTGGTCACCCCCCTCTTCAAAGGGGGAGACACTCTAGATCCAAACTGCTACAGACCTTTATCTATTCTACCCTGCCTTTCTAAGGTCTTTGAAAACCAAGTTAACCGAAGCATTTCGAATCCCACCTTACCTTCTCCGCTATGCAATCTGGTTTCCGAGCTGGTCATGGGTGCACCTCAGCCACACTCAAGGTCCTGAACGATATCATAACCGCCATCGATAACAGACAATACTGTGCAGCTGTATTCATCGACCTGGCCAAGGCTTTCGACTCTGTCAATCACCACATTCTCATCGGCAGACTCAACAGCCTTGGTTTCTCTAATGACTGCCTCGCCTGGTTCACCAACTCCTTCTCAGACAGAGTTCAGTGTGTCAAATCGGAGGGTCTGTTGTCCGGACCTCTGGCAGTCTCTATGGGGGTACCACAGGGTTCAATTCTCGGACCGACTCTTTTCTCTGTATATATCAATGATGTCGCTCTCGCTGCTGGTGATTCTCTGATCCACCTCTACGCAGACGACACCATTCTGTATACTTTTGGCCCTTCTTTGGACACTGTGTTAACTAACCTCCAGACGAGCTTCAATGTCATACAACTCTCCTTCCGTGGCCTCCAACTGCTCTTAAATACAAGTAAAACTAAACGCCTGCTCTTCAACCGATCGTTGCCCACACCTGCCTGCCCATCCAGCATCAGTACTCTGGACGGTTCTGACTTAGAATATGTGGACAACTACAAATACCTAGGTATCTGGTTAGACTGTAAACTCTCCGTCCAGACTCACATTAAGCATCTCCAATCCAAAATTAAATCTTGAATTGGCATCCTATTTCGCTACAAAGAATCCTTCACTCATACTGCCAAACATACCCTCGTAAAACTGACTATCCTACCGATCCTCGACTTCGGCGATGTCATTTACAAAATAGCCTCCAACACTCTACTCAGCAAATTGGATGCAGTCTATCACAGTGCCATCCGTTTTGTCACCAAAGCCCCATATACTACCCACCACTGCGACCTGTACTCTCGTTGGCTGGCCCTCGCTTCATACTCGTTGCCAAAGCCACTGGCTCCAGGTCATCTATAAGTCTTTGCTAGGTAAAGCCCCGCCTTAACTCAGCTCACTGGTCACGATAACAACACCCACCTGTAGCACGCGATCCAGCAGGTATATCTCACTGGTCACCATAGCAGCACCTACTCGTAGCACGCGCTCCAGCAGGTATATGTCACTTGACACTCCCAAAGCCAGTTCGTCCTTCGGCCGCCTTTCCTTCCAGTTCTCTGCTGCAAATGACTGGAAAGAACTGCAAAAATCACTGAAGCTGGAGACTTATATCTCCCTCACTAACTTTAAGCACCAGCTGTCAGAGCAGCTCACAGATCACTGCACCTGTACATAGCCCATCTGTAAATAGCCCATCCAACTACCTCATCCCCATACTGTATTTATTTATTTATCTTGCTCCTTTGCACCCCAGTATCTCTACTTGCACATTCATCTTCTGCACATCTATCACTCCAGTGTTTAATTGCTATATTGTAATTATTTAGCCACTATGGCCTATTTATTGCCTTACCTCCGTTATCCTACCTCATTTGCACACAATGTATAAAGACTTTTCTATTGTATTATTGACTGTATGTTTTGTTTATTCCATGTGTAACTCTGTGTCGCAGTTGTAAACGAGAACTTGTTCTCAACTGGCCTACCTGGTTAAATAAAGGTGAAATAAAAAAAAATCAACTCTTTTAGAAAAGAAGCAAGGTTTAATTTACAGTTTTACTAAATGTACATTTATTTTTTAAAAAGTTTCATTATACACAATAAATACAATACAAAATTAATCTGTAATAATATACTACCAATTCTCTTCTGGGTTTTTTGTACATTATTTTGTTTGTCCATGTTGCTGTTGCTCTCGCTGCGTTTGGGTTTGACTTCTCCACTGGGCTTTGAAGAGGGATGACATGGAGGAAGAGAGGGATAGATGGATGAACAGTGACAGGGGGGGTGTAGGGTCTGTGTGTTGACTGAAATGCAGCTAACATATTGAACTAGTCAGAAAGACAACATCTTGCCAGGACAACCAGAGACATTCACAACAGAAGAGATGTGTTTTAACATGCAGGCGATTTCATCACTACATGTCTTCATCAACACCTCATCAATACAGTAATGGGGTTCCATTAGAGACCGACAGCACCCACAACAGTCAACCCACAACAGTCAGTCAGAGAGCAGTAACAACAGTCAACCCACAACAGTCAGTCAGAGAGCAGTAACAACAGTCAACCAACAACAGTCAGTCAGAGAGCAGTAACAACAGTCAACCAACAACAGTCAGTCAGAGAGCAGTAACAACAGTCAGTCAGAGAGCAGTAACAACAGTCAACCAACAACAGTCAGTCAGAGAGCAGTAACAACAGTCAACCAACAACAGTCAGTCAGAGAGCAGTAACAACAGTCAACCAACAACAGTCAGTCAGAGAGCAGTAACAACAGTCAGTCAGAGAGCAGTAACAACAGTCAACCAACAACAGTCAGTCAGAGAGCAGTAACAACAGTCAACCAACAACAGTCAGTCAGAGAGCAGTAACAAGTCAGTCAGAGAGCAGTAACAACAGTCAACCAACAACAGTCAGTCAGAGAGCAGTAACAAGTCAGTCAGAGTCGCCACCTCGCTATTAAAACCAGTCAGATACACCATGAATATGATGATAGACAACAGGAGAAGAGGACAGTTGATCTGGGGGACACATGGACAACAGGAGAAGAGGACAGTTGATCTGGGGGACACATGGACAACAGGAGAAGAGGACAGTTGACCTGGGGGATACATGGACAACAGGAGAAGAGGACAGTTGACCTGGGGGACACATGGACAACAGGAGAAGAGGACAGTTGACCTGGGGGACACATGGACAACAGGAGAAGAGGACAGTTGACCTGGGGGACACATGGACAACAGGAGAAGAGGACAGTTGACCTGGGGGACACATGGACAACAGGAGAAGAGGACAGTTGATCTGGGGGACACATGGACAACAGGAGAAGAGGACAGTTGACCTGGGGGACACATGGACAACAGGAGAAGAGGACAGTTGACCTGGGGGACACATGGACAACAGGAGAAGAGGACAGTTGACCTGGGGGACACATGGACAACAGGAGAAGAGGACAGTTGACCTGGGGGACACATGGACAACAGGAGAAGAGGACAGTTGATCTGGGGGACACATGGACAACAGGAGAAGAGGACAGTTGATCTGGTGGACACATGGACAACAGGAGAAGAGGACAGTTGACCTGGGGGACACATGGACAACAGGAGAAGAGGACAGTTGATCTGGGGGACACATGGACAACAGGAGAAGAGGACAGTTGACCTGGGGGACACATGGACAACAGGAGAAGAGGACAGTTGATCTGGGGGACACATGGACAACAGGAGAAGAGGACAGTTGATCTGGGGGACACATGGACAACAGGAGAAGAGGACAGTTGACCTGGGGGACACATGGACAACAAGCTGAACCAGAAACTCTATTTGGGGTGCTGATAGAAATCCCGATATGGAAAGAGACACATGGATCTGTATGTGATGATATGGTTAAACCAGATCTCTCTCTTCCTGGTGTGGGTTACCTAGTGACAGCAGGCTGTAGGGCGTTCTATACCAGACCTCTCTCTTCCTGGTGTGGGTTACCTAGTGACAGCAGGCTGTAGGGCGTTCTATACCAGACCTCTCTCTTCCTGGTGTGGGTTACCTAGTGACAGCAGGCTGTAGGGCGTTCTATACCAGACCTCTCTCTTCCTGGTGTGGGTTACCTAGTGACAGCAGGCTGTAGGGCGTTCTATACCAGACCTCTCTCTTCCTGGTGTGGGTTACCTAGTGACAGCAGGCTGTAGGGCGTTCTATACCAGACCTCTCTCTTCCTGGTGTGGGTTACCTAGTGACAGCAGGCTGTAGGGCGTTCTATACCAGACCTCTCTCTTCCTGGTGTGGGTTACCTAGTGACAGCAGGCTGTAGGGCGTTCTATACCAGACCTCTCTCTTCCTGGTGTGGGTTACCTAGTGACAGCAGGCTGTAGGGCGTTCTATACCAGACCTCTCTCTTCCTGGTGTGGGTTACCTAGTGACAGCAGGCTGTAGGGCGTTCTATACCAGACCTCTCTCTTCCTGGTGTGGGTTACCTAGTGACAGCAGGCTGTAGGGCGTTCTATACCAGACCTCTCTCTTCCTGGTGTGGGTTACCTAGTGACAGCAGGCTGTAGGGCGTTCTATACCAGACCTCTCTCTTCCTGGTGTGGGTTACCTAGTGACAGCAGGCTGTAGGGCGTTCTATACCAGACCTCTCTCTTCCTGGTGTGGGTTACCTAGTGACAGCAGGCTGTAGGGCGTTCTATACCAGACCTCTCTCTTCCTGGTGTGGGTTACCTAGTGACAGCAGGCTGTAGGACGTTCTATACCAGACCTCTCTCTTCCTGGTGTGGGTTACCTAGTGACAGCAGGCTGTAGGGCGTTCTATACCAGACCTCTCTCTTCCTGGTGTGGGTTACCTAGTGACAGCAGGCTGTAGGGCGTTCTATACCAGACCTCTCTCTTCCTGGTGTGGGTTACCTAGTGACAGCAGGCTGTAGGGCGTTCTATACCAGACCTCTCTCTTCCTGGTGTGGGTTACCTAGTGACAGCAGGCTGTAGGGCGTTCTATACCAGACCTCTCTCTTCCTGGTGTGGGTTACCTAGTGACAGCAGGCTGTAGGGCGTTCTATACCAGACCTCTCTCTTCCTGGTGTGGGTTACCTAGTGACAGCAGGCTGTAGGGCGTTCTATACCAGACCTCTCTCTTCCTGGTGTGGGTTACCTAGTGACAGCAGGCTGTAGGGCGTTCTATACCAGACCTCTCTCTTCCTGGTGTGGGTTACCTAGTGACAGCAGGCTGTAGGGCGTTCTATACCAGACCTCTCTCTTCCTGGTGTGGGTTACCTAGTGACAGCAGGCTGTAGGGCGTTCTATACCAGACCTCTCTCTTCCTGGTGTGGGTTACCTAGTGACAGCAGGCTGTAGGGCGTTCTATACCAGACCTCTCTCTTCCTGGTGTGGGTTACCTAGTGACAGCAGGCTGTAGGGCGTTCTATACCAGACCTCTCTCTTCCTGGTGTGGGTTACCTAGTGACAGCAGGCTGTAGGGCGTTCTATACCAGACCTCTCTCTTCCTGGTGTGGGTTACCTAGTGACAGCAGGCTGTAGGGCGTTCTATACCAGACCTCTCTCTTCCTGGTGTGGGTTACCTAGTGACAGCAGGCTGTAGGGCGTTCTATACCAGACCTCTCTCTTCCTGGTGTGGGTTACCTAGTGACAGCAGGCTGTAGGGCGTTCTATACCAGACCTCTCTCTTCCTGGTGTGGGTTACCTAGTGACAGCAGGCTGTAGGGCGTTCTATACCAGACCTCTCTCTTCCTGGTGTGGGTTACCTAGTGACAGCAGGCTGTAGGGCGTTCTATACCAGACCTCTCTCTTCCTGGTGTGGGTTACCTAGTGACAGCAGGCTGTAGGGAGAGTCCCCTCAGTAGTGTTCAGTAGGACACACCGTAGTAAAACCGTTTGCAACAGAAAACAAAAATCTGTGTTCTTATTGGACTAGTTTGTGTAGTTTCAGAATTCTTTTCACCCGTTTCATACCTCGTGAACATGACCAAAGTGTTATTATTAACCAGGAGACAGACAGACAGACAGACGAGCAGACAGACGAGCAGACAGACAGACGAGCAGACAGACGAGCAGACAGACAGACAGACGAGCAGACAGACGAGCAGACAGACAGACGAGCAGACAGACAGACGAGCAGACAGACAGACAGACGAAACATGATGAACTAAGGAATGTAATGGAATACAGCGTGTGAATGAAAAACCTCAAGACTAATTACTCTAATGAATGATTGAGCGTGGTTGAGAGAGCAGAGGAGACTTCCAGAGTAAAGCATGATACCTTTTTACAGAGAGAGAGAGTCGTCACCATCCACCCATCCATGGTGTGACTGAGAGCATTGGGTCATGTTGTAAAGTAGACAACATTCAGATGGACAAACAGTTTATCAAAGCACAGTGAGACTTCTCTGTGCACCTCTCCTCCTCTTCAGTCTCTACTGTCCCGTGTGTGTGTGTGTGTGTGTGTGTGTGTGTGTGTGTGTGTGTGTGTGTTATCTGCCTTGAGTCTGTGGCACCAGGCCGCCGTTGCGTCCTCTGCCTCCAACCTGAGAAGAGGAGGAGGATGAGGAAGAGGAGGAGACTGAGGGTCTGTGTGTGTTTGAGGAGGACTGGGGGCCCGTGGCGCGCTGACTGTGGTGTGGCTTGGCGGAGCCCCCTTTGGCCCCGCGCGGCGTGGGTCCCTGGGCTTGGCCCTGCAGGTTGAGGATGGAGTCGATGGCACACTGCAGGTGCTCGTTAAGAGACTCATCGTGTGGCGGGGAACCGGAAGAGAAGGAGGCGTTGTCCATGTCAGGGGAGTCCGACTTACAGCGCTTAGCAGGAAGTGATGAGTCTCTGTAACAGGAAGCATCTGACGGCGTGGACGGGGGCCCAGGGGCATGCTGGTCCATTCTGAATGTTCCGCTCCCTGACCTCTGATGGTTTTTACTGCTCACCCTTTTACACCTCCCCACGTCCGCCCCTCTGTCCCCTCTGTCCCCCTCACTGTCTCTGGATCTGTCTGAGAGGTGAGGGTTTGTGTTTTTGATGCCACGGTACAACACCTCCATTTGCTCCAGACCTTGCACTAAGCCAGGGGAGGAGGAGGTGGAGTTCCCCAGCCTCGGGGCCTCTCGGCTGGGCTCTGTGTAGGGGTGGGAGCCCGCCTCCCTGGAGCTGCCTCCTCTCTTCTCCAACTTCACGTTGGCGATCACTGTCCGCTCCGAGAGGGCAGAGGGTGAGGAGGAGGGCGGTGGGAGGGGAGATTTGGGGGGTGAGGGGGAGGGACGGGGGTACGGGACACTGTCTCCTCCTCCTCCCGGTACGCCCGGTCGGACGCGCGGGCTGATGTTCTCCCGGTAAGTCTTCCGTAGCGGTAGGCGGCAAGTGGTCTGAGGAGGCGTGACCGTGGAGGCGGGGTTACGCTCGACTCCACCCACATTGTGATGTTCTAACGTTCCGTTCATCTGAGCAGTGAAGGAGGACGAGGATGGTGTTGTCGTTGATGATGAAGACCAAGGGTGATAGGAAGAGGAGGATGGGGGTGGGGGGGCTGTGACTCTCTGGAGGGGGCTGGGGGTCGCCTGTGTGGTTGCTATGGAGACCGTTGCAGAGGAAGTGGCATTACAGGTAGGGGGCGGAGTCCTAATGACAGTAGTTATAGAAGGAGGCGTGGCCAGTGCTGCTACGGCTCGGGCTTTTGGGTGTGTCAGTGTTGATTGGGGCTGGGTGGTAGGCTGTGGTTGGGCTGATTGGGGCTGGGTGGTAGGCTGTGTCAGTGTTGATTGGGGCTGGGTGGTAGGCTGTGTCAGTACTGATTGGGGCTGGGTGGTAGGGTGTGTCAGTGCTGATTGGGGCTGGGTGGTAGGCTGTGTCAGTGCTGATTGGGGCTGGGTGGTAGGCTGTGTCAGTGCTGATTGGGGCTGGGTGGTAGGCTGTGTCAGTGCTGATTGGGGCTGGGTGGTAGGCTGTGTCAGTGCTGATTGGGGCTGGGTGGTAGGCTGTGTCAGTGCTGATTGGGGCTGGGTGGTAGGCTGTGTCAGTGCTGATTGGGGCTGGGTGGTAGGCTGTGTCAGTGCTGATTGGGGTTGGGTGGTAGGCTGTGGTTGGGCTTGAGGCTGGGTGGTAGGCTGTGGTTGGGCTTGAGGCTGGGTGGTAGGCTGTGGTTGGGCTTGAGGCTGGGTGGTAGGCTGTGGTTGGGCTTGAGGCTGGGGGGTAGGCTGTGGTTGGGCTTGAGGCTGGGGGGTAGGCTGTGGTTGGGCTTGAGGCTGGGGGGTAGGCTGTGGTTGGGCTTGAGGCTGGGGGGTAGGCTGTGGTTGGGCTTGAGGCTGGGGGGGGGGTGGTGTGTGGACCGGGTCGAGGGCAGTGTTGTGTACCACCTTACTAAATCCCGCTTCCTGTTTGATCTTGAGCTTCAAGCCGATGCGTGGGCGGGCGGCGTAAGTCTTCATGGGAGGTTTACTGGTCCTCTGGGGAAGAGAATCACCATCATCTTCATCAGCTGGACGAGAGGAGGGGCGGTAGGAGGAGTTGGAGGAGAAGGGGCGGTAGGAGGAGTTGGAGGAGGGAGGCGGCGGAGGACCGTGGCTGAAGGAGGAGCTGTGACTCTGGGTGTCGGATGTCTGCCTGACCCCTGACCCCGACCTGGCTACAGGAACTGGGGAGCTGGACCAGGAGACAGACGCCCCTGCTCCTCCCTGCTTTATAACCAGCTTGGTGGAGGGGAAGTGGGCCGGTGTCGAAGCTGCGATGGGGATGGGAGCTTTATCTGCCCCTGCCGCAGATACACTACTCCACACGGCGCTGGGCTCAGCCGACACAAAAGACTGGGGCTGGGGCATGCTGGCAGATCCACTCTCCCGCTCCAGCATCTTCGAGTTGGCCACATACTCCTCTGGAGAGAGAGAGAGCGAGACAGAGAGAGCGAGACAGAGAGAGAGAGAGAGAGAGAGAGAGAGAGAGTGAGAGAGCGAGACAGAGAGAGAGAGAGAGAGAGAAAGAGAGAGCGAGACAGAGAGAGCGAGACAGAGAGAGAGAGAGAGAGAGAGAAAGAGAGAGAGAGAGAGAGAGAGAGAGAGCGAGACAGAGAGAGAGCGAGACAGAGAGACAGAGAGAGACAGAGAGAGAGCGAGACAGAGAGACAGAGAGAGAGAGAGAGAGAGAGAGAGAGAGAGAGAGAGAGAGAGAGAGAGAGAGAGAGAG
The DNA here is from genome assembly GCF_016432855.1 of Salvelinus namaycush. Taxonomy (NCBI): domain Eukaryota; kingdom Metazoa; phylum Chordata; class Actinopteri; order Salmoniformes; family Salmonidae; genus Salvelinus; species Salvelinus namaycush. The sequence continues at coordinate 81,326 of NW_024060242.1, forward strand.
AGAGAGAGAGAGAGAGAGAGAGAGAGAGAGAGAGAGAGAGAGAGAGAGAGAGAGAGAGAGAGAGAGAGAGAGAGAGAGAGAGAGAGAGAGAAGAGAGAGAGAGAGAGAGAGAGAGAGAGAGAGAGAGAGAGAGAGAGAGAGAGCGAGAGAGCGAGACAGAGAGAGCGAGACAGAGAGAGCGAGACAGATGTTATAAGATGAGGCAGAGATGAGAGACCTAACCAAAGACAAATCTACTCCAAATACTAAACTGATTAGCTATATGCTGCTCTGCTGCTGTACACAAGAGGGACAGACTGACCAATAGAAACGTTACAGAGCTTCTCCTTGCTGATCTCTTGTCATTTTTGTCAAGTCTCTCACTCCCCAAGAGGTTGATCACCTCAAGACATTTACCTGGGATAACACATCTACCAGGGATAACACTGTCATGACATTGGCCTGGGGGTAGGTTTATGACAGTCATAAATACACCCCCCCCCCCCCCCTTTTTTCCTCTCTCTACCCTACTGATGTGACATTTGAAAATCCCTTGGTTAACATAGAGATTCTGGGAACATCAGAAGGTGGGGGGAAATTAACCATATTGTGATAATCCGACCAGTTGAACATATGGGTTGGTACTTAATGAATATGATGTCAGTTCGGTTGTCATCTGAGACATTCTCATCAATGACAGGATGACATAAACTCTACAGTGGAAAGTCTACATATTAGAGTTATCAGATTCACATGGAATTGTTGGGCAATTTAAATGTTTGAATATAAAATTATTGGTGAAAAGATGAAATGTAATTTTAGCTTCCAAATGAGAGATTTGGGTTTTCACAAGGGCTCTGCTCAATCAGTGGCCCGCCCCTGTGAAGAGACATGGGTTATAAACTATGAAACACACCCTTCTCTCCCTCCACTATATAAAGCCTTGACGAAAATGTAACCTCCTGTTCCGAGGATGTGAGGGTGACGGTCCATACATTAAGAGGACTAACATGTCAACTGTTCCGGGTACATTAGGATGACGATCCGATGTCAGATTGGTTCAGATAATAACTACAGAACGAAGCCAACCTCAGCGTGAGCTTTGGTTTGCGAATGGTATGAACTTTGAACTCTTATTCGCTACAGAAGTGATGCAAACGTGGGCTAGGAAAGAACGGACAGAGTATCCCGTCTACCACACAACGACGTTACTACAACGTATTCAATTTACCAGCAGAGAATCTTCAAAGGACAAATGACTCTGTTGGGCAACACGGCCTTCCATCTACCACCAACCTACCGAAGCGCAGCTCAGAGTAAATATTTATTGCATTTCCCTTTTCCAAATGGGCGGTAATTTAGAATGCATAAGATAATGTATTTACGATAGCATGGCTTCTCCCTTTGTTCCTCAAGTCTTCCCGCTCTTTCACTCAAACCCAGCCCCCTTTTCTTTTGTGTAACCAGCTGTCATATCTGTTCCGCCCGCTAGGGACGTTTTCCTTTATGACGTAATTTGTAATCATTCTGTGTATATGTAATTCTGTGTGATTAGTTAGGTATTTAGTAAATAAATAATTAAACCCAATTTTGTATTGCTGATTCAACTTGTTAGCCAGGGTTCGTGAAGACAACCAAGAATTTACAACTTTCAGATGAGACTGAAATAAGGTGACGATTAATATTGACTGCTATTGATGTAAAATATTACTAGGTCTTTAAGAGTTTATTCGGAAGATAACAGCTCTATAAATATTATTTCGTGGTGCCCGACTCTCTAGTTAATTACATTTACATGATTAGCTCAATCAGGTAATATTAATTACGGAGAAAGGATTTTATAGAATAGCATGTCATATCACTTAATCCGGCATAGCCAAAGACACGACAACACATCTACCAACACATCCACCAGGGATAACACATCCACCGGGGATAACACATCCACCGGGGATAACACATCCACCAGGGATAACACATCCACCAAGACATTGACCATTGATAACACATCCACCAGGGATAACACATCCACCAAGACATTGACCAGGGATAACACATCCACCAGGGATAACACATCCACCAGGGATAACACATCCACCAGGGATAACACATCCACCAAGACATTGACATGGGATAACACATCCACCAGGGATAACACATCCACCAAGACATTGACCAGGGATAACACATCCACCAAGACATTGACCAGGGATAACACATCCACCAGGGATAACACATCCACCAGGGATAACACATCCACCAGGGATAACACATCCACCTGGGATAACACATCCACCAGGGATAACACATCCACCAGGGATAACACATCCACCAGGGATAACACATCCACCAGGGATAACACACCCACCAGGGATAACACATCCACCAAGACATTGACCAGGGATAACACATCCACCAAGACATCGACCAGGGATAACACATCCACCAGGGATAACACATCCACCAGGGATAACACATCCACCAGGGATAACACATCCACCTGGGATAACACATCCACCAGGGATAACACACCCACCAGGGATAACACATCCATGATAAGTATGTATTGATATTTATCTAAAGGCTGTAGCAGGTCTATCCCTGGAAAGGACGGGGTCTTGTCTTGGTAGATGTGTCTATCCCTGGAAAGGACGGGGTCTTGTCCCAGAGAGTTCTGTGATATACATTGCATTCGGAAAGTATTCAGACCCCTGGACTTCCCCCCCCCCCACACATTTTGTTACAGCCTTATTCTAAAATTGATTAGATAGTTTTTTCCCGCCTTCATCAATCTACATACAATACCCCATAAAGGCACCTAAAGGAGTCTCTGACCATGAGAAACAAGATTCTCTGGCTCGATGAAACCATTAAGCATGAATACTTTCCAAATGCACTGTGGATCCACACACACCCGTTGAAAAGTATTGGAACACCTACTCATTCAAGGGTTTTGCTTTATTTTGACTGTTTTCTACATTGTAGAATAATAGTGAAGACATCAAAACTATGAAATAACACATATGGAATTATGTAGTAACCAAAAAAGTGTTAAACAAATCAAAATACATTTTATATTTGAGATTCTTCAAAATAGCCACCCTTTGCCTTGATGACAGCTTTGCACAGTCTTGGCATTCTCTCAACCAGCTTCATGGGAATGATTTTCCAACAGTCTTGAAGGAGTTCCCACATATGCTGAGCACGTGTTGGCTGCTTTTCCTTCACTCTGCGTTTCGACTCATCCCAAACTATCTCAATTGGGTTGAGTTCGGGTGATTGCGGAGGCCAGGTCATCTGATGCAGAACTCCATCACTCTCCTTCTTGGTCAAATAGCCCTTACACAGCCTGGAGGTGTGTTGGGTCATTGTCCTGTTGAAAAAGAAATGGATAGTCCCACCAAGCGCAAACCAGATGGGATGGCGTATCGCTGCAGAATGCTGTTGTAACCATGCCTTGAATTCTAAATAAATCACTGACAGAGCCACCAGCAAAGCACCCCAACACCAAAACAACTCCTCCTCTGCCATGCTTCACCGTGGGAACCACACATGCGGAGATCATCCGTTCACCTACTCTGCGTCTCAAAAAGACACGGCAGGTTGGAACCAAATATCCCAAATTTGGACGCATCAGACCAAAGGACAGATTTCCACCAGTCTAATGTCCATTGCTCGTGTTTCTTGGCACAAGCAAGTCTCTTCTTATTATTGGTGTCCTTTAGTAGCGATTTATTTGCAGCAATTCGACCATGAAGGCCTGATTCACACAGTTTCCTCTGAACAGTTGATGTTGAGATGTGTCTGTTACTGAGATGTTGATATGTGTCTGTTATTTGGGCTGCAATTTCTGAGGCTGGTAACTCTAATGAACTTATCCTCTGCAGCAGAGGTAACTCTGGGTATTCCTTTCCTGTGGTGTTCCTCATGAGAGCCAGTTTCATCATATCGCTTGATGGTTTTTGCAACTGCAGTTAAAGAAACTTTCAAAGTTCTTGACATTTTCCAGATTGACTGACCTTCATGTCTTAAAGTAATGATGGACTGTCATTTCTCTTTGCTTATTTGAGCTGTTCTTGCCATAATATGGACTTGGTCTTATACCAAATAGGGCTATCTACTGTATACCAACCCTACCTTGTCACAACACAACTGATTGGCTCAAACGCATTAAGGAAAGAAGTTCCACAAATTAACTTTTAACAAGGCACACCTGTTAATTGAAATGCATTCCAGGTGACTACCTCATGAAGCTGGTTGAGAGAATGCCATGAGGGTGCAAAGCTGTCATCAAGGCAAAGGGTGGCTACTTTGAAGAATCTCAAATATACATTTTGATTTGTTTAAAACCTTTTTTTTGTTTACAAATGATTAAAGCTCAGTATTTGTATTATTCAACTGTCGTCTTTTTCCCTCATCCTTACGAAGGTATCCAATCATTCCGGACCCCACTTTGTGTGTGTGTGTGTGTAAATATACACTGAACAAAAAGATGAACGCAACATGTAAAGTGTTGTTCCCATGTTTCATGAGCTGAAATAAAAGATCCCAGAAAAATTCCATACGCACAAAAAGCCTATTTTCTTTCAAATGTTGTTCACAAATGTGTTTGAATTAGTGAGCGTTTCTCCTTTGCCAAGATAATCCATGCACCTGACAGGTGTGGCAAACCAAGAACCCGATTAAACAGTATAATAATTACATAGGTTCACCTTGTGCTGGGGACAATAAAAGGCCACTAAAAAAAATTGCAGTTTTGACACACAACACAATACCACAGATGCCTCAAGTTTTGATGGAGTGTGCAATTGACATGCTGACTGCAGGATTGTCCACCAAAGCTGTTGCCAGAGAATTGAATGTTCATTTCTCTACCATAAGCCACCTCCAACGTCATTTTCGGTAATCTGGCAGTATGTCCATTCGGCCTCACAACCGCAGACCACGTTTAACCACGCCAGCCCAGGATTTCCACATCTGGCTTCTTCACCTGCAGGATCGTCTGAGACCAGCCACCCAGACAACTGATGAAACTGAGGAATATTTATGTCTGTAATAAAGCCCTTTTGTGGGGAAAACCTCATTCTGATTGGGGAGCCAGGCCCAGCCAGGGGGGTGGGCCTATGCCCTTCAAGAGCCACCCATGACTGCACCCCTGCCCAGTCATGGAAAATCCATAGATAAGGGCCTAATGAATTTATTTAAATTGACTGATATCCTTATATGAACTGTGGCGCAGTAAAATTGTTGCGTTTATATTTTTCATAAAGTATATATATATTTTTATATATAAAAAGGTACAGGTATATTATATATACACTGGGGTCCAGAATTATTGGTGCCTTCAGAAGCTTAACAACCTCTTATTAAGGCTCGGGTGGAGTGTTCGGAAGTTCGGATGAATGATGTGCCCAAAGTAAACTGCCTGTTACTCAGGCCCAGAAGCTAGGATATGCATGTAATTTGTAGCATTGGATAGAAAACACTCTGAAGTTTCTAAAACTGTTAAAGTAATGTATGTGAGTATAAGAGAACTGATTTGGCAGGCAAAAACTAGAGGAAAATCCATTCGGACATTCTTTTTTTTGAGGTCGAAAGCCATTTCAATGATAGCCTATGGGAAAAACAAATAGATAGGATCCTATGGCTTCCACTAGATGTCAACAGTCATTAGAAAGGGTTTCAGGTTTGATTTTTGAAAAAATGAACAAGTAGTTGTAGTTTTTCCAAGGTGTCCCTCATTAGAAAAGTAGTCTTGTTGCACGCGTGAATGAGGTGCGCGCTCTTCGTTATTTATCTTCCCTGTTGAACATACTATTCTCTGTCTTAAATTGTATTGTTTATTTAGATATTTGAGTACCTGAGGATTAATTAGAATCATCGTTTGACTTGTTTGGACGAACTTTACCGGTAACGTTTTGGATTCGTTTGTCTGCATGTTGAACGAGTGGATTACTGAGATCAATGGTGCCAACTAAACTGACTTTTTTTGGATATAAAGAGGGACTTTATCGAACAAAACGATATGTGTAGCTGTGACCCTTGGGATTGCAAACAGAGTTAGATCTTCAAAGTTAAGTGATTTATTTAATCGCTTTGTGATTATTTGTGATTTTTGTGACGCCTGTGCTGGTTTGAAAAAGTATTTTGATGTGGGGCGCAGTCCTCAGATAATCGCAAGGTATGCTTTCGCCGTAAAGCCTTTTTGAAATCTGACAACGCGGTTGGATTAACAAGTTAAGCTTTTAAACGATGAAAGACAGTTGTATTTTCATGAATGCCACGAGTGTGCAAAGCTGTCATCAAGTCAAAGGATGGCTACTTTGAAGAATCTCAAATATAAAATATATTTTGATTTGTTTAACACTTTTTGGGTTACTACATGATTCCATATGTGTTATTTCATAGTTTTGATGTCTTCACTATTATTCTACAATGTAGAAAATAGTAAAAAAATAAAGAAAAACCCTTCAATGAGTAGGTGTGTCCAAACATTTCACTGTTACTGTATATATATTTATATGCTGCAACTAGACAAGAGAAAATTAGTTTTGATCAGTCATGGAAATACATATATATATGTGGAAAGTGTCTTCAAATGAGTGGTAAACGGATATTTCGCTGAAACGCTCAGTGACTTTCAACGTGGCACCGTCATAGGACGCCACCTTTCCAACAAGTCAGTTCATCAAGTTTCTACCCTGCTAGAGCTGTCCCCGGTCAACTGTAAGTGCTGTTATTGTAAAGTGGAAACGTCTAGGAGCAACAACGGCTCAGCTGCGAAGTGGTAGGCCACACAAGCTCACAGAATGGGACTGCCGAGTGCTGTAGCGCGTAAACACAATCTGTCCTCGGTTGCAACACTTCACTACCGAGTTCCAAACTGCCTCTGGAAGCAACATCAGCACAAGAACTGTTCGTCAGGAGCTTCATGAAATGGGTTTCCATGGTCGAGCAGCCGCACACAAGCCTAAGATCACCATGCATAACGCCAAGCGTCGGCTGGAGTGGTGTAAAACTCATCGCCATTGGACTCTGGAGAAGTGGAAACGCGTTCTCTGTAGTGATGAATCACGCTTCACCATCTGGCAGTCCGACGGAGGAATCTGGGTTTGGCGGATGCCAGGAGAACGCTACCGGCCTCAATGCATAGTGCAAACTGTAAAGTTTGGTGGAGGAGGAATAATGGTCTGTTGCTCTTTTTCATGGTTCAGGCCCCTTAGTTCCAGTGAAGGGAAATCTTAACGCTACCGCATACAATGACATTCTAGACGATTCTGTGCTTCCAACTTTGTGGCAACAGTTTGGGAAAGGCCCTTTCCTGTTTCAGCATGACAATGCCCCCGTGCACAAAGCGAGGTTCATACAGAAATGTTTTGTCGAGATAGGTGTGGAAGAACTTGACTGGCCTGCACAGAGCCCTGACCTCAACCCCATTAAACACCTTTGGGATGAATTGGACTGTGAGCCAGGTCTAATCGCCCAACATCAATGCCCGACCTCACTAATGCTCTCGTGGCTGAATGGAAGCAAGTCCCCGCAGCAATGTTCCAACAACTAGTGGAAAGTCTCCCCAGAACGGAAGAGGCTGTTATAGCAGCAGAGGGGACCAACTCCATTTTAATGCCAATGATTTTGGAACAAGATGTTTGACGAGCAGGTGTCCACATACTTTTGGACATGCAGTGTATATCCATCCATCCATTCATATCTATATATCTATATACACACATACCTATCTAGATATATATATATATCTATCTATCTATCTATCTATCTATCTATCTATCTATCTATCTATCTATCTATCTATCTATCTATATATATATATATATATATATATATATATATCTATATATATATATATATATATATATCTATATATATATATATCTATCTATCTCTATCTATATATCTATATCTATACACACACACATACCTATCTATCTATATATATATATATATATATATATATATATCTATCTCTATCTATATATATATATCTATACACACACACATACCTATCTAGATATACATCTATATATATATATATATATATACAGTTGAAATCTGAAGTAAAAAAAAAAGAAAAAGGGGGACGCTTGCAAGCTGAAGAACACCATCCCAACCGTGAAGCACGGGGGTGGCAGCATCATGTTGTGGGGGTGCTTTGCTGCAGGAGGGACAGGTGCACTTCACAAAACAGATGGCATCATGAGGACAGAAAATGATGTGGATATATTGAAGCAACATCTCAAGACATCAGTCAGGAAGTTAAAGCTTGGTTGCAAATGGGTCTTCCAAATGGACAATGACCCCAAGCATACTTCCAAAGTTGTGAGGAAATGGCTTAAGGACAACAAAGTCAAGGTATTGGAGTGGCCATCACAAAGCCCTGACCTCAATCCTATAGAAAATGTGTGAGCAGAACTGAAAAAGCGTGGGCGAACAAGGAGGCCTACAAACCTGACTCAGTTACACCAGCTCTGTCAGGAGGAATGGGCCAAAATTCACCCCACTTATTGTGGGAAGCTTGTGGAAGGCTACCCGAAACGTTTGACCCGAGTTAAACAATTTAAAGGCAATGCTACCAAATACTAATTGAGTGTATGTGTATTCTAGGGAGTTTTTCCAAGCCATCGTGTTTCTACACCTGCATTGCTTGCTGTTTGGGGGTTTTAGGCTGGGTTTCTGTACAGCACTTTGAGATATCAGCTGATGTAAAAAGGGCTTTATAAATACATTTGATTTCATTTGTATGTAAACTTCTGACCCACTGGGAATGTGATGAAAGAAATAAAAGCTGAAATAAATAATTCTCTACTACTATTCAGACAATTCACATTCTTAAAATAAAGTGGTGATCATAACTGACCTAAAACAGGGAATTTTTACTAGGATTAAATGTCAGGAATTGCATTTAAACTCAGTTTTTCCACATTTGGCTAAGGTGTATGTAAACTTCCGACTTCAACTGTATACACACACACACACACACACACACACACACACACACACACACACACACACACACACACACACACACACACACACACACACACACACACACACACACACAGTATAGTATTACCAGGTCTGTCCCTGGCGAGGATGCGGTCCTGTCCCAGAGAGATCTTCTCCTCCTGAATAAACATCCTGTCCATCATTACCATCTCAGCTGACGGGCCGAGGCGCTGTGAAACATACGACAGGGACACAGCCAACCAGGCAATCAACACACCATAGCACATCAGTTAGCAAGACAATCCTAGTGAGGGACAGAAAGACTATCCTAGTGAGGGACAGAAAGACAATCCTAGTGAGGGACAGAAAGACTATCCTAGTGAGGGACAGAAAGACTATCCTAGTGAGGGACAGAAAGACCACACTGAACAGACAGAAGGAATCCTAGTGAGGGACAGAAAGAATACACTGAACAGACAGAAGGTATCCTAGTGAGGGACAGAAAGAACACACTGAACAGACAGAAGGAATCCTAGTGAGGGACAGAAAGAACACACTGAACAGACAGAAGGAATCCTAGTGAGGGACAGAAAGAACACACTGAACAGACAGAAGGAATCCTAGTGAGGGACAGAAAGAACACACTGAACAGACAGAAGGAATCCTAGTGAGGGACACACTGAACAGACAGAAGGAATCCTAGTGAGGGACAGAAAGAACACACTGAACAGACAGAAGGAATCCTAGTGAGGGACAGAAAGAACACACTGAACAGACAGAAGGAATCCTAGTGAGGGACAGAAAGAACACACTGAACAGACAGAAGGAATCCTAGTGAGGGACAGAAAGAATACACTGAACAGACAGAAGGAATCCTAGTGAGGGACAGAAAGAACACACTGAACAGACAGAAGGAATCCTAGTGAGGGACAGAAAGAATACACTGAACAGACAGAAGGAATCCTAGTGAGGGACAGAAAGAACACACTGAACAGACAGAAGGAATCCTAGTGAGGGACAGAAAGAACACACTGAACAGACAGAAGGAATCCTAGTGAGGGACAGAAAGAATACACTGAACAGACAGAAGGAATCCTAGTGAGGGACAGAAAGAACACACTGAACAGACAGAAGGAATCCTAGTGAGGGACAGAAAGAATACACTGAACAGACAGAAGGAATCCTAGTGAGGGACACACTGAACAGACAGAAGGAATCCTAGTGAGGGACAGAAAGAACACACTGAACAGACAGAAGGAATCCTAGTGAGGGACAGAAAGAATACACTGAACAGACAGAAGGAATCCTAGTGAGGGACACACTGAACAGACAGAAGGAATCCTAGTGAGGGACAGAAAGAACACACTGAACAGACAGAAGGAATCCTAGTGAGGGACAGAAAGAACACACTGAACAGACAGAAGGAATCCTAGTGAGGGCTGAGTAAGGAGACGGACCTTTATACAGGGAGAAGGACAAGAACGATTGAGATCAATGTGAGAAAAAAAATAGCTCATAAAGGTAACAATATTAATAACTTACTGTTGATAATAACGTCAAATAATATGATTTACTTACTGTTGATAAAAACATAAAATAATATGATTTACTTACCGTTGATTCCTCAAAAAGCAGGTGTCTGTATTTATCCAGCATGGCCTGCGTTCTCTTCAGGAGCTGGCTGGAAACCCTCTCGAACTCATCATCCACTAAGGGGGCAGAGAGGGAGAGAACGGAACATGGGACATCAGATGGTGGGAACCCAACGGTAATTAGGGCTTGGAGTTTCTGGTCAGGTCATGTGGTCAATCCCGACCATACACATTAGGGCTGGGAATTGCCAGGGACCTCACGATATGATATTATCACGATACGATATGTATTGCGATTCTCACGATTCTATATGTATTGCTATTTTAATGTGTTTCGGATGTCCCAAACATATGGCTCACTATACGTCTTCTGCAACGAGACAAGAGAGAGCATGAGAATGGTTTTTGATCAGGAAATAAAGTGCTGAAAACATGCTCACAGCAAAGCTGTCATCAAGGCAAAGGGTGGCTACTTTGAAGAATCTCAAATATAAAATATATTTTGATTTGTTTAACATTTATTTGGTTACTACATAATTCCATATGTGTTATTTCATAGTGTTGATGTCTTCACTATTATTCTACAATGTAGAAAACAGTCAAAATAAAGAGAAACCCTTGAATGAGTAGGCGTGTCCAAAACGTTGACTGGTACTGTATATTGTGCCTTCGGAAAGTATTCAGACCCCTTGACTTTTCCCCCACATTGTTATGTTACAGCCTTGCTCTAAAATGAATTAAATAAATAATCCTCAGCAATCTACACACAATACCCCATAATGACGTCACAATACCCCATAATGACGTCACAATACCCCATAATGACGTCACAATACCCCAGAAATACCTTATTTACATAAGTGTTCAGACCCTTTGGTATGAGACTTGAAATTGAGCTCAGGTGCATCCTGTTTCCATTGATCATCCTTGAGATGTTTCTACAACTTGATTGGAGTCCACCTGTGGTAAATTCAATTGATTGGACATGATTTGGAAAGGCACACACCTGTCTATATAAGGTCCCACAGTTGACAGTGCATGTCAGAGCAAAAACCAAGCAATGAGGTCGAGGAAATTGTCTGTAGAGCTCCGGGACAGGATTGTGTCAAGACACAGATCTGGGGAAGGGTACCAAAACATTTCTGCAACATTGAAGGTCCCCAAGAACACAGTGGCCTCCATCATTCTTAAATGGAAGAAGTTTGGAACCACCAAGACTCTTCCTAGAGCTGGCGGCCCAGCCAAACTGAGCAATCGGAGGAGAAGGGCCTTGGTCAGGGAGGTAGGTGACCAAGAACCCGATGGTCACTGACAGAGCTCTAGAGTTCCTCTGTGAAGATGGGAGAACCTTCCAGAAGGACAACCATCTCTGCAGCACTCCACCAATCAGGCCTTTATCAATTATAAGTGAAATAATGTCTGTAAACAATTATTGGAAAAATGACTTGTGTCATGCACAAAGTAGATGTCCTAACCGACTTGCCAAAACTATAGTTTGTTAATTAACAAGAAATTTGTGGAGTGGTTGAAAAACAAGTTTTAATGACTCCATCCTAGGTGTATGTAAACTTCCGACTTCAACAGAATATAACGTAATAACGGCACGTAAAATTTTGTGTGCGACACGTGCAACACAGCATTCCTAACCTAGCCCACAATGTCTGCAGTGTGGATCGTGCAGTCAACAAGTCAAGCAGTCATTTGAAAAATAATTAAATTTCAGCGAAACAACTCAAAGGAGAAATCCATTAAAGCCAAGATAATGGAATTCATTGCCCTTGACAACCAACTGTTCTCTGTCGTTGGTGATGTTGGCTTTCGCCGACTGGTCGAGCACCGGTACACACTACCAAGTGCACAATTTTTCAGATGTTGCATCACTGCTATTAGCTTCACGACATACATACTATGGAACGCGGTTTGGGTCTTTGCGTGTCAAAAAAGATACAGTAGCACTGTCAAAGCTATACTAAAAAAGTCTGCAAACACCGGCCACAAACGAACGATGCGTTTACAATACAGCGTTGGTAATAAAGCATAATTTGTTCGACCACAACTTCTGGGGTAGCTAGCTTTAGCTTGGTACCTAGCTAGCACCAATACAACCAGCTTGAAAACAATGACTGCAGTCATTTTCATTATTCTTAGCAATGATTTAGGAATCCTTGTGAGTAATACCCTGAATACACCGCTCGCGTCGCAAAATACATTTTGAAATCTATGTTATTAAATTATTGCACCCACACTGCGTCTGCGTTGCAAAGGGCTAAAATAGAAGTCATTTCTATTTCTGACGCAGATCGCGCTGCAAGTCCTGCCCATCTCCTTATTGGTTTATTGAAGCAGGTACCCACGTGCCATCTCCTCATTGGTTATACCCACGTGGGTGATTGAAAGACGAACTGTGTTGCCGGTCATCGTGGTAATACTATGAAAGTTTAGATGCCAATCACCATACAAGTTCAAAGATGAAAAGGCCTGGAAGGAGGAGAGATGACGAGAAACGATTCGGTTGACTGTTTTATGTGTGGATTAATTGTCGGAGTAGAGGACCTTGTGCATTTCAGGTAAAATAACAACTCAATGTTTATGTTCCAGGACAAATTAGCTAGCAACAGCAAGCTAGCTAAATAGGACAAATTAGCTAGCAAGTGCAAGCTAACTAGCTAAATTGCCATACATGTTTAATGCTTTCCGACCTGTCCCCAAATTAATGTCATTGGTTCAGAGTTTGTTATGATATTTTAACCTGCGTGTCGTGATCGCGTTTGGTGTAGGGGGACAAAATAAATGTATGCACGATAGCGCACGATGGCGCACGTGCGCAGCCGGTTTGGGTTCTGTGTCAGTATTAGCTAGGTTGCCACTTGTTGTTCGCCTATTGAAATTGAACTTCAGTTCATGAAAATAAATAGCTAGCCAGCTACATAACACTGTTGCCCAAAGCTAACGTTATAAGCAGCCAGCTAGCTTCATCTGGCTAGTGTCGCTCGACCGGACCGGGTTATGTGTTGTGAAGCTAGCCACAATAAGGATTAGGCACAATAGAGGAATTTGACGTTTGCCTTCAAAATAAAAGTATGTCATTGACAGTGATGCAAATGAATACAAATACTAGCATTACGCCATACTTTTATTTTGAAGGCTAACCGCAAAGTCCACTATTGTGGCTAATCCTTATTGTGGCTAGCTTCACATAGATGGGTCCGACCACCATTAATCAAATAAAAACGGTCTTAAAAATTAGTGATATTTTAGATGTTTTATATTAGCTAGCTAGCTATAGCTACTGAAACAGATTATGTTGTGTTTTTTGACACATCAAATAGTGTTATTTGACGTGTATCTTTTCTGACACGCAAAGATCCAAACGGCGTTCCATAGAAACCCTGGTTGAGAATGAAACGACTGAACAAATGAACAACGAAACAGCACAGCAAGTAAGTGAAAAAAATAGGATTTGATTATGTTTTACTGGTAATGGGGACATACGTAAATGTCAACCAAATAACTCTTTGGTCAGTGTGGTGTGTGTGTGTGTAACCTTTATTTAACTAGGCAAGTCAGTTAATGACGGCCTGGACGATGTGCGCCACCCTATGGGACTCCCAATCACGGCCGGATGTGATACAGTCCGAATTCGAACCAGGGACTGTAGCGACACCTCCAGCATTGAGATGAATGTTAAATATCGGTTATCGGTATCATTTTTTTTTGGCAAGGAAAATAAATCGGATATCGGCCAAAAATGTCATATCGGTGCATCACTAATAAAAACCTGTTTTTGCTTTGTCATTATTGGGTATTGTGATGTCCTTATGGGGTATTGTGATGTCCTTATGGGGTATTGTGATGTCATTATGGGGTATTGTGATGTCCTTATGGGGTATTGTGATGTCCTTATGGGGTATTGTGATGTCCTTATGGGGTATTGTGTGTAGATTGATGAGAAAAAATCAATTTTAGAATAAGGCTGTAATGTAACAAATGTTAAGGGGTCTGAATACTTTCCAAAGGAACTGAGTGAACTCCCTAAGTATTGGGACAGTGACATATTTTTTAGTGGTTATGGCTCTGTACTCCAGCATTTTGGAATGATACAATGACTGAGGTGAAAGTGCAGACTGTCAGCTTTAATTTGAGGGTATTTTCATCCATATCGGGTGAATCGTTCAGAAATTATAGCACTTTCTGTACATAGTCCTCCCATTTTAGGGGACCCAAAGTATTGGGACAAATTCACTTACATGTGTATTGAAGTAGTTAAAGGTCTGATATTTGGTCCCATATTCATAGAACACAATGACAACATCCAGCTTGTGATTCTACAAACTTGTTGGATGCATTTGCTGTTTGTTTTGGTTGTTTCAGATTATTTTGTGCCCAATAGAAATGAATGGTAAATAATGTATTGTGTCATTTTGGAGTCACTTTTATTGTAAATCAGAATAGAATAAGTTTGTTAACACTTCTACATTAATGTGGATGCTACCATGGTTACGGATCATCTTGAATGAATCGTGAATAATGAATCGAGAAAGTTAGATGCACAAATATCATACATGCTAACCTCTCACCATTACAATAACAGGGGAGGTTAGCATTTTATATCATACCCCCGAGACATGCTAACCTCTCACCATTACAATAACAGAAGAGGTTAGCATTTTATATCATACCTCCAAGACATGCTAACCTCTCACCATTACAATGACAGGGGAGGTTAGCATTTTATATCATACCCCCAAGACATGCTAACCTCTCACCATTACAATAACAGGGGAGGTTAGCATTTTATACCATACCCCCAAGACATGCTAACCTCTCACCATTACAATAACAGGGGAGGTTAGCATTTTATATCATACCCCCAAGACATGCTAACCTCTCACCATTACAATAACAGGGGAGGTTAGCATTTTATATCATACCCCCAAGACATGCTAACCTCTCACCATTACAATAACAGGGGAGGTTAGCATTTTATACCATACCCTCAAGACATGCTAACCTCTCACCATTACAATGACAGGGGAGGTTAGCATTTGATATCATACCCCCAAGACATGCTAACCTCTCACCATTACAATAACAGGGGAGGTTAGCATTTTATATCATACCCTCAAGACATGCTAACCTCTCACCATTACAATGACAGGGGAGGTTAGCATTTGATATCATACCCCCAAGACATGCTAACCTCTCACCATTACAATAACAGGGGAGGTTAGCATTTGATATCATACCCTCAAGACATGCTAACCTCTCACCATTACAATAACAGGGGAGGTTAGCATTTGATATCATACCCCCAAGACATGCTAACCTCTCACCATTACAATGACAGGGGAGGTTAGCATTTTATATCATACCCCCAAGACATGCTAACCTCTCACCATTACAATAACAGGGGAGGTTAGCATTTTTATCATACCCCCAAGACATGCTAACCTCTCACCATTACAATAACAGGGGAGGTTAGCATTTTATATCATACCCCCAAGACATGCTAACCTCTCACCATTACAATGACAGGGGAGGTTAGCATTTTATATCATACCCCCAAGACATGCTAACCTCTCACCATTACAATGACAGGGGAGGTTAGCATTTTTGGGGGCTATGATATTTGTGCATCTAACTTCCTCACTCATAATTTTTCAGTAGTCATTGTGTGCTATGAATATGGGACCAAATAATAAACTTTTAACTACTTTAATACACATAAGTGAATTTGTCCCAATACTTTTGGTCCCCTAAAATGGAGGGACTATGTACAGAAAGTGCTGTAATTTCTAAACGTTTCACCTGATATGGATGAAAATACCTTTAAATTAAAGCTGACAGTCTGCATTAATCTCATAGTCATTGTATCATTTTCAATCCAAAGTGCTCGAGTACAGAGCCCCCCAAAATTAATATGTCACTGTCCTAATAGGTTTAAGGGGGGGGGGGGGGGGTCTTCACATAAAGTCCCCACAAGGATAGTAAAACAAGGAAAAGTCTCCCATGACATTTCCCACATCCCCTCAAGGACAAAGGCTATTTTAAATTTAGGGGTTAGGTTTATTAGTTACAATTAGGGTTAGGTTTAATGTTCAGGTTTAGGGGTTAGGTTTAGGGGTTAGGTTTAGAGTTACAGTTAGGGTTAGGTTTAATGTTCAGGTTCAGGGGTTAGGTTTAATGTTCAGGTTTAGGGGTTAGGTTTAGGGGTTAGGTTTAGGGGTTAGGTTTAGGGGTTAGGTTTAGGGGTTATGTTCAGGGTTAGGTTTAGGGTTAGGGGTTAGGTTTAGGGGTTATGTTCAGGGTTAGGTTTAGGGTTAGGGGTTAGGTTTAGGTTTAGGCATTAGGGAAAAATTGGATTTTGAATGGAAATACATTTTAGGTCCCCACGAGGATAGAAAAACAAGTGTGTGTGTACCTCTGTGGTAGTTGTGTGGTGGTGCCCTGGTAGAGGTGGTAAGGCACCAGGCGGGTCAGGGTGTGTGTACCTCTGTGGTAGTCGTGTGGTGCGGTGGCAGTGCCCTGGTAGAGGTGGTAAGGCACCAGGCGGGTCAGGGTGTGTGTACCTCTGTGGTAGTCGTGTGGTGGTAAGAGGTGGTAAGGCACCAGGCGGGTCAGGGTGCGTGTACCTCTGTGGTAGTCGTGTGGTGCGGTGGCAGTGCCCTGGTAGAGGTGGTAAGGCACCAGGCGGGTCAGGGTGTGTGTACCTCTGTGGTAGTCGTGTGGTGCGGTGGCAGTGCCCTGGTAGAGGTGGTAAGGCACCAGGCGGGTCAGGGTGCGTGTACCTCTGTGGTAGTCGTGTGGTGCGGTGGCAGTGCCCTGGTAGAGGTGGTAAGGCACCAGGCGGGTCAGGGTGTCTTCAAAACACTGGAAGGAAGAACTGTAGTCTGGGTGGAGGACTGAGCCCTGCTGTTTCCTCAGCTGCTCCAACATCCTACACACACACAGTCAGAGAACATTGGTCACAAGACTGGATTGGCATACTTATAACAAGTGGTATGACAACACGCATGCACGTAAACATAAGGGCAAGGCACCCTACTTTGCTGTACTACTATGACTGACCCTGTACAACAACACCTATCATACTACTATGACTGACCCTGTAAAACAACACCTATCCTACTACTATGACTGACCCTGTACAACAACACCTATCATACTACTATGACTGACCCTGTACAACAACACCTATCATACTACTATGACTGACCCTGTAAAACAACACCTATCCTACTACTATGACTGACCCTGTAAAACAACACCTATCCTACTACTATGACTGACCCTGTAAAACAACACCTATCATACTACTATGGCTGACCCTGTAAAACAACACCTATCATACTACTATGACTGACCCTGTAAAACAACACCTATCCTACTACTATGACTGACCCTGTAAAACAACACCTATCCTACTACTATGACTGACCCTGTAAAACAACACCTATCCTACTACTATGACTGACCCTGTAAAACAACACCTATCCTACTACTATGACTGACCCTGTACAACAACACCTATCATACTACTATGACTGACCCTGTACAACAACACCTATCATACTACTATGACTGACCCTGTACAACAACACCTATCCTACTACTATGACTGACCCTGTAAAACAACACCTATCCTACTACTATGACTGACCCTGTAAAACAACACCTATCCTACTACTATGACTGACCCTGTAAAACAACACCTATCCTACTACTATGACTGACCCTGTACAACAACACCTATCATACTACTATGACTGACCCTGTAAAACAACACCTATCCTACTGATATGACTGACCCTGTAAAACAACACCTATCATACTACTATGACTGACCCTGTACAACAACACCTATCATACTACTATGACTGACCCTGTAAAACAACACCTATCATACTACTATGACTGACCCTGTAAAACAACACCTATCATACTACTATGACTGACCCTGTAAAACAACACCTATCATACTACTATGACTGACCCTGTAAAACAACACCTATCATACTACTATGGCTGACCCTGTAAAACAACACCTATCATACTACTATGACTGACCCTGTAAAACAACACCTATCATACTACTATGACTGACCCTGTACAACAACACCTATCATACTACTATGACTGACCCTGTAAAACAACACCTATCATACTACTATGACTGACCCTGTACAACAACACCTATCATACTACTATGACTGACCCTGTAAAACAACACCTATCATACTACTATGACTGACCCTGTAAAACAACACCTATCATACTACTATGACTGACCCTGTAAAACAACACCTATCATACTACTATGACTGACCCTGTAAAACAACACCTATCATACTACTATGACTGACCCTGTAAAACAACACCTATCATACTACTATGACTGACCCTGTAAAACAACACCTATCATACTACTATGACTGACCCTGTAAAACAACACCTATCATACTACTAACTCTATCCGGTGGATGTGACAACAGTTTTTTATAATCCATACAAACAGAGAGAAATAAAACTTGATTGTTTCACACAATGTGGATATTTCACAGGGCCACACGATACAGGACCATGATACAGGATGACGATGAAGGACCATGATACAGAATGACGATACAGGGCCACGATACAGGACCATGATACAGGATGACGATGAAGGACCATGATACAGAATGACGATACAGGGCCACGATACAGGACCACGATACAGGACCATGATACAGGATGACGATGAAGGACCATGATACAGGATGACGATGAAGGACCATGATACAGGATGACGATACAGGACCATGATACAGGATGACGATGAAGGACCATGATACAGGATGACGATACAGGATGACGATACAGGATGACGATGAAGGACCATGATACAGGATGACGATACAGGGCCACGATACAGGGCCACGATACAGGATGACGATACAGTACAATGATACAGGACCACGATACAGGACCACGATAGAGAATGATGTAATAGCATACCTGGCTTCCTTGCTGGGTTCAGCAATACTGAAAGGCATCTTCATAGTAGCAGTCTGTCAGGTGAACAAGACACAGCATCCATGACATCACACCATCCATGACATCACCCCATCACACCATCCATGACATCACCCCATCCATGACATCACCCCATCCATGACATCACACCATCCATGACATCACACCATCACCCCATCCATGACATCACCCCATCCATGACATCACACCATCACCCCATCCATGACATCACCCCATCCATGACATCACAGCATCCATGACCATCACCCCATTAGAACACAGACCCATCCATGACATCACCCCATTAGAACACAGACCCATCTATATGGTCAGATTAACATAGAATGGTACCGGAGTATCTGGCTGATGTTTTACGGTCTCCTAACCAATTGTGCTATTGTTAACGGATGAGCTCCGATCAAGACTATCCGACCAACGGGACATTTAAAAGCTGTAATATCTTCTGTTTCACCGAGTCGTGGCTGAACGACGACATGTATAACATACAGCTGGCTGGGTTTTCGGTGAATCGGCAGAACAGCTGCCTTCGGTAAGATAAGGGGGTAGTGGTCTGTGTCTATTTGTCAATAACAGCTGGTGCACAAAATCTAATATTAAGGAAGTCTCTAGGTTTTTCTCGCCTGAGGTAGAGTATCTCATGATAAGCTGTAGATAACACAATTTACCAAGAGACGCGTAACAAAGCTCTCTCTCGCCCTTCATTTGGTAAATCTGACCACAATTCTATCCTCCTGATTCCTGATTACAAACAAAAATGAAAGCAGGAAGTACCAGTGACACACTCAATAAGGAAGTGGTCAGATGACACAGATGCTAAGCTACAGGACTGTTTTGTTAGTACAGACTGGAATATGTTCCGGGATTTTTCCGATGGCATTGAGGAGTACACCACATCAGTCACTGGCTTCATCAATAAGTGCATTGAAGATCACGTCCCAACAGTGATCGTACGTACATACCCCAACCAGAAGCCATGGATTACAGGCAACAACCGCACTGAGCTAAAGGGTAGAGCTGCCGTTTCTGACGAACCCCCAAACAGGCAAAGTGTCAACACAGAAGGCCCAAAACATTGCCAAAGATTCCAGCCACCCCAGTCATAGACTGTTCTCTCTGCTACCGCACGGCAAGCGGTATTGGAGCGCAAGTCTAGGTCCAAAAGGCTTCTAAACAGTTTCTACCCCCAAGCCATAAGACTCCTGAACAACTAATCAAATGGCTACCCAGACTATTTGCATTGTCCCCATCCCACCCGCCTTTTTACGCTGCTGCTACTCTCTGTTTATTATCTATGCATAATCCCTTTACCTCTACCTACATGTACATATATATTTTTTTATTTAACCTTTATTTAACTAGGCAAGTCAGTCAAGAACAAATTCTTATTTACAATGAAGGCCAACACATATAACCTCATTACTAACCGGTGCCCCCGCACATTGACTCTGTACCAGTACCCCCTGTATATAGCCTCCACATTGAGTCTGTACCGGTACACCCTGTATATAGCCTCCACATTGACTCTGTACTGGTACCCCCTGTATATAGCCTCCACATTGACTCTGTACCGGTACCCCCTGTATATAGCCTCCACATTGAGTCTGTACCGGTACCCCTGTATATAGCCTCCACATTGACTCTGTACCGTAATACCCTGTATATAGCCTCCACATTGACTCTGTACCGGTACCCCCTGTATATAGCCTCCACATTGACTCTGTACCGGTACCTCCTGTATATAGCCTCCACATTGACTCTGTACCGGTACCCCCTGTATATAGCCTCCACATTGACTCTGTACCGGTACCCCCTGTATATAGCCTCCACATTGACTCTGTACCGGTACCCCCTGTATATAGCCTCCACATTGACTCGGTACAGGTACCCCCTGTATATAGCCTCCACATTGACTCGGTACAGGTACCCCCTGTATATAGCCTCGCTATTGTTATTTTATTGTTGCTCTTTAATTATTTGTTATTTTTCTTTTTTTCTTTTTTTATTATTATTCTTTTTTTTTTTTTTGGTTTATTTCAGTTTTAGTAAATACTTTTAACACTTTTTTATTTTCTTAAAACTGCATTGTTGGTTAAGGGCTTTAAGTGAGCATTTCACTGGAAGGTATTTGGCGAATGTGACAAATAGCATTACATACAACAGTGGTTGTTAATCCTGGTCCCGGAAACCCAAAGGGCTGTTCACTGTTGTTTTCACCCTCGCAGTACACTCCCGTATACCACTAATCAACTCACCACTAAGCCATTGATCATTTTAAATCAGACGCGGTACTGCAAAGGCAAGAACAACCATGTACAGCCCTTTGGGTCGCCAGGACCAGAATTAAGAACCACACACATACAGTAACAAATGGAACCCAGTAGGATTGGTTGAGGGTCTCCTCACCTGTGTTTGTAGCGAGACCAGACCAGTGGTCTGCTGTGTTGACATCATATGACCCAGACCTGACCCAATCACCTGGATCATCCCCAGGCTCCTCCCTCCCGTCTGACCAATCAGGCCTTCAGGCGTTGACTGGAAGAGCAGTAGAAACAAAATAATCATGTTTTATTACATATTTATCCGATTTAACTTTTAATCCAGGTATGTCAGTTAAAACTTCTTAAGGCTAGGGGGCAGTATTTTCATTTTTGGCTAAAAAACGTGCCCATTTCAAACTGCCTATTTCTCTGCCCCCGAAACTAGAATATGCATATAATTGTCAGATCAGGATAGATATTTATCCGATTGAACTTTTAATCCAGGTATGTCAGTTAAGAACAAATTCTTATTTATGTCAATTGGATGGACAATAAAGCTTTCATTTTATTTTAAAAAAGGAGTCACTACTTCTATCAAAATGGTTGAAAGGAGCACGGATCGTCAGTAGGTACTACCCACCTGCACAGACTGATGTAGGCACTGTTGACCAGGCTGGTGTCCTGACTGGTTAAAACTAGCTGGAGCCACGCCCCCTTGGTTCACCTCAACTCTACCTTGACCCTGCACTCCTGAGAACACCTGCACGTCATTGGATGCTGCAAGAGAG
Organism: Salvelinus namaycush; assembly: GCF_016432855.1. NCBI lineage: Eukaryota > Metazoa > Chordata > Actinopteri > Salmoniformes > Salmonidae > Salvelinus > Salvelinus namaycush. The sequence goes on from NW_024060242.1 coordinate 103,943, forward strand.
AAAGAGGAGTCAAACATTTCGCTGTAGATTGTGGTTTTTATGAAGAGATCATTGCCAACCACACTGAAGAAGTAAGGAGATTCAGCAACACTTGGAGGACAATGGAATAATAATAAAAAAAAAATGGAATTTAAATGTTTTTCTAAAAGCTTCTTTATTGCTAAAAGTAGAAGCAAAGCGTTTCGGCTTTTGGTCTTCATCAGGGTTGTTTTTGGCACCTGTTGTTTTTCTCTGACCTGTGGCAGGAGTCTTGACCAGCACAGACGCCTGCTGTGAGCTGAACTGGGCCTGTTGTTGGGGGATGAGCAGAGCAGGCACATCCTGCTGTGAGCTGAACTGGGCCTGTTGTTGGGGGATGAGCAGAGCAGGCACATCCTGCTGTGAGCTGAACTGGGCCTGTTGTTGGGGGATGAGCAGGGCAGGCACGTCCTGCTGTGAGCTGAACTGGGCCTGTTGTTGGGGGATGAGCAGAGCAGGCACATCCTGCTGTGAGCTGAACTGGGCCTGTTGTTGGGGGATGAGCAGGGCAGGCACGTCCTGCTGTGAGCTGAACTGGGCCTGTTGTTGGGGGATGAGAAGAGCAGGCACGTCCTGCTGTGAGCTGAACTGGGCCTGTTGTTGGGGGATGAGCAGAGCAGGCACATCCTGCTGTGAGCTGAACTGGGCCTGTTGTTGGGGGATGAGCAGAGCAGGCACATCCTGCTGTGAGCTGAACTGGGCCTGTTGTTGGGGGATGAGCAGAGCAGGCACATCCTGCTGTGAGCTGAACTGGGCCTGTTGTTGGGGTGGAGTTTGGGGTTGGCTGTGCTGCTGTTGTTTGGCCTGTAGTAAAATGTTCTGTTGGACCTGCGAGTGAATAATGGACAGATAGAACAGAAATGAGTAGAAATACTTTGATAGTAACGTATATAATGATTGAAAAGCTGGTTTTGCTGGACTAAGACCCCTCTCACATATCAGGCAAATAAACATGCAAGTAGAAGAAAGTCGTGAAGAGGGCACGACAAAACCCATTCCCCCTCAGGAGACTGAAAAGATTTGGCATGGGTCCCCCGATCCCCAATAAGTTCTACAGCTGCACCAACGAGAGCATCCTGGTTGCATCACCGCCTGGTACGGCAACTGCTCGGCCTCCGACCGTAAGGCGCTACAGAGGGTAATGCGTACGGCCCAGTACATCACTGGGGCCAAGCTTCCTGCCATCCAGGACCTATATACTAGGCGGTGTCAGAGGAAGGCCCTAAATATTATCAAAGACTTCAGCCACCCTAGTCATAGACTGTTCTCTCTACTACCGCACGCAAAGCGGTACCGTAGCACCAATTATTTATTTGTATTTTATTTAACCAGGTAGACTAGTTGAGAACAAGTTCTCATTTACAACTGCGACCTGGCCAAGACAAAGCAAAGCGACACAAAACAACAACACAGAGTTACACATAAACAAACGTACAGTCAATAATACAGTAGAAAAAGTCTAGGTCCAAGAGGCTTCGAAACAGCTTCTACCCCAAAAACCATTCAACTCCTGAACATCTAGTCAAATGGTTAACCAGACTATTTGCATTGCCCCCCCCCCCCCCCTCTTTTACACCACTGCCACTCTCTGTTGTCATCATCTATGCATAGTCACTTTAATAACTCTACCTACATGTACATATTACCTCAACTAACCGGTGCCCCGCACATTGACTCTGTACCGACACCCCCCTGTATATATTGTTATTTTACTGCTGCTCTTTAATTACTTGTTAATTTTATTTCTTATCTGTATTTTTTTGAAACTGCATTGTTGGTTAGGGGCTCATAAGTAAGCATTTCACTGTGAAGTCTACACCTGTTGTATTCAGCATTTCACTGTGAGGTCTACTACACCCGTTGTATTCAGCATTTCACTGTAAGGTCTACTACACCTGTTGTATTCAGCATTTCACTGTGAGGTCTACTACACCTGTTGTATTTAGCATTTCACTGTGAGGTCTACTACACCTGTTGTATTTAGCATTTCACTGTGAGGTCTACTACACCTGTTGTATTCAGCATTTCACTGTGAGGTCTACTACACCTGTTGTATTCAGCATTTCACTGTAAGGTCTACTACACCTGTTGTATTCAGCATTTCACTGTGAGGTCTACTACACCTGTTGTATTTAGCATTTCACTGTGAGGTCTACTACACCTGTTGTATTTAGCATTTCACTGTGAGGTCTACTACACCTGTTGTATTCAGCATTTCACTGTGAGGTCTACTACACCTGTTGTATTCAGCATTTCACTGTGAGGTCTACTACACCCGTTGTATTCAGCATTTCACTGTGAGGTCTACTACACCTGTTGTATTTAGCATTTCACTGTGAGGTCTACTACACCTGTTGTATTCAGCATTACACTGTGAGGTCTACTACACCTGTTGTATTCAGCATTTCACTGTGAGGTCTACTATACCTGTTGTATTCAGCATTTCACTGTAAGGTCTACTACACCTGTTGTATTCAGTATTTCACTGTGAGGTCTACTACACCTGTTGTATTCAGCATTTCACTGTAAGGTCTACTACACCTGTTGTATTCAGCATTTCACTGTGAGGTCTACTACACCTGTTGTATTCAGCATTTCACTGTAAGGTCTACTACACCTGTTGTATTCAGCATTTCACTGTGAGGTCTACTACACCTGTTGTATTCAGCATTTCACTGTAAGGTCTACTACACCTGTTGTATTCAGCATTTCACTGTGAGGTCTACTACACCTGTTGTATTCAGCATTTCACTGTGAGGTCTACTACACCTGTTGTATTCAGCATTTCACTGTGAGGTCTACTACACCTGTTGTATTCAGCATTTCACTGTAAGGTCTACTACACCTGTTGTATTCAGCATTTCACTGTGAGGTCTACTACACCTGTTGTATTCAGCATTTCACTGTGAGGTCTACTACACCTGTTGTATTCAGCATTTCACTGTAAGGTCTACTACACCTGTTGTATTCAGCATTTCACTGTAAGGTCTACTACACCTGTTGTATTCAGCATTTCACTGTGAGGTCTACTACACCTGTTGTATTCAGCATTTCACTGTAAGGTCTACACCTGTTGTATTCAGCATTTCACTGTGAGGTCTACTACACCTGTTGTATTCAGCATTTCACTGTGAGGTCTACTACACCTGTTGTATTCAGCATTTCACTGTGAGGTCTACTACACCTGTTGTATTCAGCATTTCACTGTAAGGTCTACTACACCTGTTGTATTCAGCATTTCACTGTGAGGTCTACTACACCTGTTGTATTCAGCATTTCACTGTAAGGTCTACTACACCTGTTGTATTCAGCATTTCACTGTTAGGTCTACTACACCTGTTGTATTCAGCATTTCACTGTGAGGTCTACTACACCTGTTGTATTCAGCATTTCACTGTGAGGTCTACTACACCTGTTGTATTCAGCATTTCACTGTGAGGTCTACTACACCTGTTGTATTCAGCATTTCACTGTAAGGTCTACTACACCTGTTGTATTCAGCATTTCACTGTGAGGTCTACTACACCTGTTGTATTCAGCATTTCACTGTGAGGTCTACTACACCTGTTGTATTCAGCATTTCACTGTAAGGTCTACTACACCTGTTGTATTCAGCATTTCACTGTAAGGTCTACTACACCTGTTGTATTCAGCATTTCACTGTGAGGTCTACTACACCTGTTGTATTCAGCATTTCACTGTGAGGTCTACTACACCTGTTGTATTCAGCATTTCACTGTAAGGTCTACTACACCTGTTGTATTCAGCATTTCACTGTGAGGTCTACTACACCTGTTGTATTCAGCATTTCACTGTGAGGTCTACTACACCTGTTGTATTCAGCATTTCACTGTGAGGTCTACTACACCTGTTGTATTCAGCATTTCACTGTGAGGTCTACTACACCTGTTGTATTCAGCATTTCACTGTAAGGTCTACTACACCTGTTGTATTCAGCATTTCACTGTGAGGTCTACTACACCTGTTGTATTCAGCATTTCACTGTAAGGTCTACCTACACCTGTTGTATTCAGCATTTCACTGTAAGGTCTACTACACCTGTTGTATTCAGCATTTCACTGTAAGGTCTACACCTGTTGTATTCAGCATTTCACTGTGAGGTCTACTACACCTGTTGTATTCAGCATTTCACTGTAAGGTCTACACCTGTTGTATTCAGCATTTCACTGTAAGGTCTACTACACCTGTTGTATTCAGCATTTCACTGTAAGGTCTACCTACACCTGTTGTATTCAGCATTTCACTGTAAGGTCTACCTACACCTGTTGTATTCAGCATTTCACTGTGAGGTCTACTACACCTGTTGTATTCAGCATTTCACTGTGAGGTCTACTACACCTGTTGTATTCGGCATTTCACTGTGAGGTCTACTACACCTGTTGTATTCAGCATTTCACTGTAAGGTCTACTACACCTGTTGTATTCAGCATTTCACTGTGAGGTCTACTACACCTGTTGTATTCAGCATTTCACTGTAAGGTCTACTACACCTGTTGTATTCAGCATTTCACTGTGAGGTCTACTACACCTGTTGTATTCAGCATTTCACTGTAAGGTCTACTACACCTGTTGTATTCAGCATTTCACTGTGAGGTCTACTACACCTGTTGTATTCAGCATTTCACTGTAAGGTCTACTACACCTGTTGTATTCAGCATTTCACTGTGAGGTCTACTACACCTGTTGTATTCAGCATTTCACTGTAAGGTCTACTACACCTGTTGTATTCAGCATTTCACTGTGAGGTCTACTACACCTGTTGTATTCAGCATTTCACTGTGAGGTCTACTACACCTGTTGTATTGGGCATTTCACTGTGAGGTCTACTACACCTGTTGTATTCAGCATTTCACTGTGAGGTCTACACCTGTTGTATTCGGCGCATGTGACAAATAAACTGTGATTTGATCAATTAAATTAACAACCAATCAAAACATCTGAGGAGTGAGAGAAGTGTTAGGGTGTGTCCCTTCACACCTGGTGTAGTTTCTGTTGTGGAGAGGACTGAGCGATTGGCTGAGCGATGGGCTGAGCGATGGACAGAGCCTGGAGCTGCAGTGGGACCTGGGTCTTCACCACTCCACCGCCGGGGGCCCCCACCTCGGGCACCGTGAATTGGAACCCTGCAGGAGGGCCCTGGAGAGTCTGGGGGGGTTTGGGGGAACAGGTGGGAGGGGGGACGTCAGGTTGGTAGAGAGCAGGCTGGGAGGGGGGCCGGGACTGGATGTGCTGCTGTTGTTGCTGTTGTTGGGCAGGCTGGGGGGAGCCAGGGATCTGGTTGTGGATAATGAACATTGGGGGAAGAGATGAGGGGGTGCAGGAGCGGACGGGGGTCTGTGGCTGGGAGGGGGTGCGGGACTGGCCATGGTGGTGGGGGGACTGCAGGGGGAAGGGGGAGGGCTGAGGGCTGTCCGACAGAGGGGGAGCAGTGTGGGAGGCCAGGGGCTGGGAGGGGGACAGGCTCTGGAGCTTCAACTGCTGTCCAGCCGCCTGGGGCATCTAGGGTTAGAGGTCAAAACAGACAGGAAACACGTCAGATACAGAGGTACCAAATAATACCAGACTTTAAGAAAATAAAACATGTGAAAACAGCATTATAACATCATCAAGGAGGAGCAGAGAGGAGCAGAGAGGAGTGAGGACAGAGGAGGTGAGGAGAGCAGAGGGGAGCAGGGGAGCAGAGGGGAGCAGAGAGGAGTGAGGACAGAGGAGGTGAGGAGAGCAGAGGGGAGCAGAGAGGAGCAGAGGCAGGTATAGGACATCAAGCTAAAACAGGAGAGGAGCAGAGAGGAGTGAGGACAGAGGAGGAAAGAGGACAGAGGGGGTGAGGAGAGCAGAGGGGAGCAGAGAGGAGCAGAGAGGAGTAGAGAGGAGTGAGGACAGAGGAGGTGAGGAGAGCAGCGAGGAGCAGAGGCAGGTATAGGACATCAAGCAAAAACAGGAAAGGAGCAGAGAGGAGTGAGGACAGAGGAGGAAAGAGGACAGAGGAGGTGAGGAGAGCAGAGGGGAGCAGAGGGGAGCAGAGGAGAAAAGAGGACAGAGGAGGTGAGGAGAGCAGCGAGGAGGAGAGCAGCGAGGAGCAAAGCAGCGAGGAGCAGAGGAGTAAAGAGGACAGAGGAGGTGAGGAGAGCAGTGAGGAGCAGAGGAGGGGGAGAGCAGAGAAGAGAGAGAGGACAGGAGAGCAGCAGGATCATCTTTCAGAGAGAACAGGTTGTGAGGACCACACAGAGACACAAGCACCCTGCCAGTCAGTTTCTACAGGATCACTAGAGGCTGGTTTTATACTCCTTCACTACCGCCCATGGAAAAGAACAAGTCCGTAGCATTCTGCCTGGCCTGCGAGAGACAGTTGAAAGGAGGAGAGATGATCTTGTGTTATTATGCTGAGGGGAACCAGTGGACACGGGGCGGGGGTTCCGGGAATAGAAGGGGGTGGGGGCATCTTGGTTTGGGGCAAAACCCAGTTGTTGCATGAGAGGGGTAGAGAGACTGAAGCAAAGAGGGGTGGAGGAGGGAGAAAGAGCAGGAGGAGGGGAGAGTGCAGGATGAGAGAGGAGAGAGAGCAGGAGGAGGGGAGAGTGCAGGATGAGAGAGGAGAGAGAGCAGGAGGAGTGGAGGGGGAGGAGAAAGAGCAGGAGGAGGGGGGAGAGAGCAGGAGGAGGGGAAGGCAGGATGAGAGAGGAGGGGAGGGCAGGATGAGAGAGGAGGAAAGGGCAGGAGGGGGGAGAAAGAGCAGGAGGAGGGGAGAAAGAGCAGGAGGGGGGGAGAGGGCAGGAGGGGGGGAGAGGGCAGGAGGGGGGAGAGAGTGCAAGAGGGGGGAGAGAGTGCAAGAGGAGGGGAGAGGGCAGGATGAGAGAGGAGGAGAGGGCAGGAGGGGGGAGAAAGAGCAGGAGGAGGGGAGAGGGCAGGAAGGGGGAGAGAGAGCAGGAGGAGGGGAGAGAGAGCAGGAAGGGGGAGAGAGAGCAGGAGGAGGGGAGAGAGAGCAGGATGAGAGAGGAGGAGGGCAGGGGGGAGAGAGAGCAGGAGGAGGGGAGAGGGCAGGATGAGAGAGAAGGAGGGCAGGAGGGGGGGGAGAGAGCAGGATGAGAGAGAAGGAGAGAGCAGGAGGGGGGGAGAGAGCAGGATGAGAGAGAAGGAGAGAGCAGGAGGGGGGGGGAGCAGGATGAGAGAGAAGGAGAGAGCAGGAGGGGTGAGAGAGCAGGATGAGAGAGAAGGAGAGAGCAGGAGGGGGAAGAGAGAGCAGGATGATGTGTCACGGACTCCGTTGTCTGTAGCGCAGAAGAACGATGGAGTGTGTGGATAGGTGAGAGAGAGAAAGGGGGTGAGAGAAAATGGTTGAGAGAGAGAGGGGTAAGTCAGTTTACTAGATGGTCATGCCATGCAAAGAGAAGAGACTGAGACAGGTCTAGATATGACAGGTGTAGTATTCTACCATGAGATATGACAGGTGTAGTATTATGAGATATGACAGGTGTAGTATTATGAGATATGACAGGTCTGGTATTATGAGATATGACAGGTGTGGTATTATGAGATATGACAGGTGTGGTATTATGAGATATGACAGGTGTGGTATTATGAGATATGACAGGTGTGGTATTATGAGATATGACAGGTGTGGTATTATGAGATATGACAGGTGTAGTATTATGAGATATGACAGGTGTAGTATTATGAGACATGACAGGTGTAGTATTATGAGATATGACAGGTGTAGTATTATGAGATATGACAGGTGTAGTATTATGAGACATGACAGGTGTAGTATTATGAGACATGACAGGTGTAGTATTATGAGACATGACAGGTGTAGTATTATGAGACATGACAGGTGTAGTATTATGAGACATGACAGGTGTAGTATTATGAGACATGACAGGTGTAGTATTATGAGATATGACAGGTCTAGTATTATGAGACATGACAGGTCTAGTATTATGAGACATGACAGGTGTAGTATTATGAGATATGACAGGTGTAGTATTATGAGATATGACAGGTGTAGTATTATGAGATATGACAGGTGTAGTATTATGAGATATGACAGGTGTAGTATTATGAGACATGACAGGTGTAGTATTATGAGACATGACAGGTGTAGTATTATGAGACATGACAGGTGTAGTATTATGAGACATGACAGGTGTAGTATTATGAGATATGACAGGTATAGTATTATGAGATATGACAGGTGTAGTATTATGAGATATGACAGGTGTAGTATTATGAGATATGACAGGTGTAGTATTATGAGATATGACAGGTGTAGTATTATGAGACATGACAGGTCTAGTATTATGAGACATGACAGGTCTAGTATTATGAGACATGACAGGTGTAGTATTATGAGACATGACAGGTGTAGTATTATGAGACATGACAGGTGTAGTATTATGAGATATGACAGGTATAGTATTATGAGATATGACAGGTGTAGTATTATGAGATATGACAGGTGTAGTATTATGAGATATGACAGGTGTAGTATTATGAGATATGACAGGTGTAGTATTATGAGACATGACAGGTCTAGTATTATGAGACATGACAGGTGTAGTATTATGAGACATGACAGGTGTAGTATTATGAGACATGACAGGTGTAGTATTATGAGATATGACAGGTGTAGTATTATGAGATATGACAGGTGTAGTATTATGAGACATGACAGGTGTAGTATTATGAGATATGACAGGTGTAGTATTATGAGACATGACAGGTGTAGTATTATGAGATATGACAGGTGTAGTATTATGAGATATGACAGGTGTAGTATTATGAGACATGACAGGTATAGTATTATGAGATATGACAGGTGTAGTATTATGAGATATGACAGGTATAGTATTATGAGATATGACAGGTGTAGTATTATGAGATATGACAGGTGTAGTATTATGAGATATGACAGGTGTAGTATTATGAGATATGACAGGTGTAGTATTATGAGATATGACAGGTGTAGTATTATGAGACATGACAGGTGTAGTATTATGAGACATGACAGGTGTAGTATTATGAGATATGACAGGTGTAGTATTATGAGATATGACAGGTGTAGTATTATGAGACATGACAGGTGTAGTATTATGAGACATGACAGGTGTAGTATTATGAGATATGACAGGTGTAGTATTATGAGACATGACAGGTGTAGTATTATGAGACATGACAGGTATAGTATTATGAGATATGACAGGTGTAGTATTATGAGATATGACAGGTATAGTATTATGAGATATGACAGGTGTAGTATTATGAGATATGACAGGTGTAGTATTATGAGATATGACAGGTGTAGTATTATGAGATATGACAGGTGTAGTATTATGAGATATGACAGGTATAGTATTATGAGATATGACAGGTCTAGTATTATGAGACATGACAGGTGTAGTATTATGAGACATGACAGGTGTAGTATTATGAGATATGACAGGTGTAGTATTATGAGACATGACAGGTGTAGTATTATGAGACATGACAGGTGTAGTATTATGAGATATGACAGGTATAGTATTATGAGATATGACAGGTGTAGTATTATGAGATATGACAGGTATAGTATTATGAGATATGACAGGTGTAGTATTATGAGATATGACAGGTGTAGTATTATGAGATATGACAGGTGTAGTATTATGAGATATGACAGGTATAGTATTATGAGATATGACAGGTCTAGTATTATGAGACATGACAGGTGTAGTATTATGAGACATGACAGGTGTAGTATTATGAGATATGACAGGTGTAGTATTATGAGACATGACAGGTGTAGTATTATGAGACATGACAGGTGTGGTATTATGAGACATGACAGGTATAGTATTATGAGATATGACAGGTGTAGTATTATGAGATATGACAGGTGTAGTATTATGAGATATGACAGGTCTAGTATTCTACGATGAGATATGACAGGTCTAGTATTCTACGATGAGATATGACAGGTCTAGTATTCTACGATGAGTCAAATCCACCACTGTCCTTCCCATACATGAGTAGTGATGTCACATTCAGGAACACATGCATGTTTGATAATATATTTATCTCTAGATTGTTTATAATAATACAGGAAATGTTTCTACATCTACCATGCGTCCACAACCATAGTATGTACGACCCACTATAATCCATACTCAGCCATGCATGTCCATGACTGGAGAGGGTGAGACACAGACAGACAACCTCTGACACATGGGCAGTGACAGTAAGAAAAAGGCTTTTTACATAGAAAGCAGGGCTGGAAACCCACTCCAGACACACCCAAACACAAGCGGCAGAGACGTGAGGGTGAATAGATAAACAAAGTGAGAGTTATGACAACAGACTGGTGATTTACAGGAAACAAATTGTGCAGAGAGAGAGAGAGAGAGAGAGAGAGGGATGAGGGAGGGAGAGAGATGAGGGAGGGAGAGAGAGATGAGGGAGGGAGAGAGAGATGAGGGAGAGAGAGGGATGAGGGAGAGAGAGGGATGAGGGAGAGAGAGGGATGAGGGAGAGAGAGAGATGAGGGAGGGAGAGAGGGATGAGGGAGAGAGAGGGATGAGGGAGAGAGAGGGATGAGGGAGGGAGAGAGAGGGATGAGGGAGAGAGAGAGAGGGATGAGGGAGGGAGAGAGAGATGAGGGAGAGAGAGAGAGAGATGAGGGAGGGAGAGAGAGAGAGGCAGACAATGTCCTAACAGAGTGGCAGTGGCAGCAACAGGGGGGTGGGGCTTAGCATTAAGGGGCGTATTGTCTACCTGGTTTACCACTGCTGCCTCTGCTAATTGGCTGTCAAGACCCGAGGGTGTGTGGCCAGAGCTGCTGTTGCTGCTGACGATAACGGACGCTGGCACGCCCACTGAGAGAGAGGGGGCGGGGTCATTCTCTGTCTGTCGCTGGTCCTGACATGGGCACATTAACGATTCAGGAAGAGAGGGAGGGAGAGAGAGAGATGAGGGAGGGAGAGAGAGAGATGAGGGAGGGAGAGAGAGAGATATGTGGAGTGAGGGAAGGAGAGAGAGAGATGTGGAGGGAGGGAAGGAGAGAGAGATGAGGGAGGGAGAGAGAGAGATGAGGAGGGAAGGAGAGAGAGATGAGGGAGGGAAGGAGAGGGATGAGGGAGGGAGAGAGAGATGAGGGAGGGAGAGAGAGATGAGAGAGGGAGAGAGGGATGAGGGAGGGAGAGAGGGATGAGGGAGGGAGAGAGGGATGAGGGAGGGAGAGAGGGATGAGGGAGGGAGAGAGGGATGAGGGAGGGAGAGAGAGATGAGGGAGGGAGAGAGAGGGATGAGGGAGGGAGAGAGAGGGATGAGGGAGGGAGAGAGAGAGATGAGGGAGGGAGAGAGAGGGATGAGGGAGGGAGAGAGAGAGATGAGGGAGGGAGAGAGAGAGAGAGATGAGGGAGGGAGAGAGAGAGAGCGATGAGGGAGGGAGAGAGAGAGAGATGAGGGGGAGAGAGAGAGATGAGGGAGGGAGAGAGAGAGAGATGAGGGAGGGAGAGAGAGAGAGAGATGAGGGAGGGAGAGAGAGAGAGAGATGAGGGAGGGAGAGAGAGAGAGAGATGAGGGAGGGAGAGAGAGATGAGGGAGGGAGAGAGAGAGAGAGATGAGGGAGGGAGAGAGAGAGAGAGATGAGGGAGAGAGAGAGAGATGAGGGAGGGAGAGAGAGATGAGGGAGGGAGAGAGAGATGAGGGAGGGAGAGAGAGAGGAGGGAGGGAGAGAGAGAGGAGCGAGGGAGAGAGAGAGGAGCGAGGGAGAGAGAGAGGAGCGAGGGAGAGAGAGGGATGAGGGAGGGAGAGAGAGATGAGGGAGGGAGAGAGAGATGAGGGAGGGAGAGAGAGATGAGGGAGGGAGAGAGAGATGAGGGAGGGAGAGAGAGATGAGGGAGGGAGAGAGAGATGAGGGAGGGAGAGAGGGATGAGGGAGGGAGAGAGAGATGAGGGAGGGAGAGAGAGATGAGGGAGGGAGAGAGAGATGAGGGAGGGAGAGAGAGATGAGGGAGGGAGAGAGAGAGATGAGGGAGGGAGAGAGAGGGATGAGGGAGGGAGAGAGAGGGATGAGGGAGGGAGAGAGAGAGATGAGGGAGGGAGAGAGAGAGATGAGGGAGGGAGAGAGAGAGATGAGGGAGGGAGAGAGAGAGATGAGGGAGGGAGAGAGAGAGAGATGAGGGAGGGAGAGAGATGAGGGAGGGAGAGAGAGAGATGAGGGAGGGAGAGAGAGAGAGATGAGGGAGGGAGAGAGAGAGAGATGAGGGAGGGAGAGAGATGAGGGAGGGAGAGAGATGAGGGAGGGAGAGAGATGAGGGAGGGAGAGAGAGATGAGGGAGGGAGAGAGATGAGGGAGGGAAAGAGAGAGATGGAGTGAGGGAGGGAAAGAGAGAGATGGAGTGAGGGAGGGAAAGAGAGAGATGGAGTGAGGGAGGGAAAGAGAGAGAGATGAGGGAGGGAGAGAGAGAGAGATGAGGGAGGGAGAGAGAGAGAGATGAGGGAGGGAGAGAGAGAGAGATGAGGGAGGGAGAGCGAGAGAGATGAGGGAGGGAGAGCGAGAGAGATGAGGGAGGGAGAGCGAGAGAGATGAGGGAGGGAGAGCGAGAGAGATGAGGGAGGGAGAGCGAGAGAGATGAGGGAGGGAGAGAGAGATGAGGGAGGGAGAGAGAGGTGAGGGAGGGAGAGGGATGAGGGAGGGAGAGAGAGGGATGAGGGAGGGAGGTAGGAATTGGGATGAAGGGAGGGAGAAGGAAGAGAAAGAGGGATGAGGGAGGCAGGGAGAGAGAGGGAGGGAGGGAGGGAGGGAAGAGGCAGGGAGAGAGAGGGAGGGAAGAGGCAGGGAGAGAGAGAGGAGGAGGAGATGGGGAGTAAAATAGGAAACCAGAGGTAGGTCAGACCAGGATACCATTGGAATCAGTCTATCATCCATGATGCATCACTCTGTTATCTAGTTGGCCAATGTTAACTGTTCACTTCCGATCAACAACAATGTCAACAGAGACAGGAGTGGTAGAGGAGGAGAGAAGAGGTAGAGGTAGAGGAGGAGAGAAGAGGTAGAGGAGGAGAGAAGAGGTAGAGGAGGAGAGAAGAGGTAGAGGAGGAGAGAAGAGGTAGAGAGGAAAGCGGTAGAGGAGAGGTGGAGAGTTCTAGAGGACAGGTATAGAGGACAGGTATAGAGTATGGGTGGAGGTAGAGAGGTAAAGAGGAGAGGTAGAGAGTAGGGCTGTTGCGGTGACAGTATTCCTGCCATACCGGCAGTCATGAGTCCAGACCACATTCAAATTATACGTGACCGTCGAACCACTGCAATCTCCTCTTATGCACCCTGGACATACGTTGGTAGTACTAACGACCATCAGGTCCTAATGGCCTGGTACTCAGAGCTCTAACGACCAACAGGTCCTAATGGCCTGGTACTCAGGGCTCTAACGACCATCAGGTCCTAATGGCCTGGTACTCAGAGCTCTAACGACCAACAGGTCCTAATGGCCTGGTACTCAGAGCTCTAACGACCAACAGGCCCTAATGGCCTGGTACTCAGGGCTCTAACGACCAACAGGTCCTAATGGCCTGGGACTCAGGGCTCTAACGACCATCAGGTCCTAATGGCCTGGTACTCAGGGCTCTAACGACCAACAGGTCCTAATGGCCTGGTACTCAGAGCTCTAACGACCATCAGGTCCTAATGGCCTGGTACTCAGGGCTCTAACGACCATCAGGTCCTAATGGCCTGGTACTCAGAGCTCTAACGACCATCAGGTCCTAATGGCCTGGTACTCAGGGCTCTAACGACCAACAGGTCCTAATGGCCTGGGACTCAGGGCTCTAACGACCATCAGGTCCTAATGGCCTGGGACTCAGGGCTCTAACGACCATCAGGTCCTAATGGCCTGGGACTCAGGGCTCTAACGACCATCAGGTCCTAATGGCCTGGGACTCAGGGCTCTAACGACCATCAGGTCCTAATGGCCTGGGACTCAGGGCTCTAACGACCATCAGGTCCTAATGGCCTGGGACTCAGGGCTCTAACGACCATCAGGTCCTAATGGCCTGGGACTCAGGGCTCTAACGACCATCAGGTCCTAATGGCCTGGGACTCAGGGCTCTAACGACCATCAGGTCCTAATGGCCTGGGACTCAGGGCTCTAACGACCAACAGGCCCTAATGGCCTGGGACTCAGGGATCTAACGACCAACAGGCCCTAATGGCCTGGGACTCAGGGCTCTACTGCCCCTCAAACGACTCTGACAAGGCTCTGACAAACCATGAGAAACAAGATTCTCTGGTCTGATGAAACCAAGATTGAACTCTTTGGCCTGAATGCCAAGCATCACATCTGGAAGAAACCTGGCACCATCTCTATGGTGAAGCATGGTGGTGGCATTATCATGCTGTGGGGATGTTTTTCAGCAGCAGGAACTGGGAGACTAGTCGGGATCGAGGGAAAGAACGGAGCAAAGTACAGAGAGATCCTTGACGAAAACCTGCTCCAGAGCGCTCAGGACCTCAGACTGGGGTGAAGGTTCACCTTCCAACAGGACAACGACCCTAAGCACACAGCCAAGACAACACATGAGTGGCTTTGGGACAAGTCTCTGAATGTCCTTGAGTGGCCCAACCAGAGCCCGGACTTGAACCTGATCGAACATCTCTGGAGACCTGAAAATATCTGTGCAGCAACGCTCCCCATCCAACCTGACAGAGCTTGAGAGGATCTGCAGAGAAGAATGGGAGAAACTCCCCAAATACAGGTGTGCCAAACTGAGTAAAGAGTCCGAATATTTATGTAAATGTGATATTTTAGTTTTAATAAATTCGATTCTTTCCCCTCTAAAATTCTGTTTTTGCTTTGTTATGATGGGGTATTGTGATGTCATTATGGGGTATTGTGATGCCATTATGGGGTATTGTGATGTCATTATGCGGTATTGTGATGCCATTATGGGGTATTGTGATGTCATTATGCGGTATTGTGTGTAGATTGATGAGGAAAAACATTAATGTAATCCATTTTAGAATTAAGCTGTAACGTAACAAAATGTGTAAAAACAGAAGGGGTCTGAACACTTTCAGAATGCACTCCGTTACTATTGATGTTCTCGAACAGATTTCACTTGGTTTCCCCAAATGAAGCACTAGGGGGCAGCAGGGTTGGAGTGCCCATACACAGTTTGGGTGGGATATCACCTGTCCCGCAGCAAAATAACACGAGTAGCCATCCAGACATGAGAGAAAAACCTACCGGAGGGAAAGTGGCCTCCATTCACTATTCGAGTGCATAATCTATTTTTCTTCTTGACCCTGTTCCTGCCCATTTGATACATCGGCCATTTTAAATCACAACTAAATTGTACATATTAGGTAAAGACAATATTCAACTGAGAATAGTCTGATGGGTGAAAATATGATGCCTTGATGAGAGAACAGCTTGTGCAGCCTGAGGCGAGGAACCGAGAGCAAACTTCCTGAAATCATCAATCGTCTGTAGTCCCACCATGCAGCCGATATATCTAACTTCCTGAAATCATCAATAGTCTGTAGTCCCACCCTGCAGCCGATATATCTAACTTCCTGAAATCATCAATAGTCTGTAGTCCCACCCTGCAGCCGATATATCTAACTTCCTGAAATCATCAATAGTCTGTAGTCCCACCATGCAGCCGATATATCTAACTTCCTGAAATCATCAATCGTCTGTAGTCCCACCATGCAGCAGATATATCTAACTTTCTGAAATCATCAATAGTCTGTAGTCCCACCCTGCAGCCGATATATCTAACTTCCTGAAATCATCAATCGTCTGTAGTCCCACCATGCAGCAGATATCTAACTTCCTGAAATCATCAATAGTCTGTAGTCCCACCATGCAGCCGATATATCTAACTTCCTGAAATCATCAATAGTCTGTAGTCCCACCATGCAGCCGATATATCTAACTTCCTGAAATCATCAATAGTCTGTAGTCCCACCATGCAGCCGATATATCTAACTTCCTGAAATCATCAATAGTCTGTAGTCCCACCATGCAGCCGATATATCTAACTTCCTGAAATCATCAATAGTCTGTAGTCCCACCATGCAGCCGATATATCTAACTTCCTGAAATCATCAATAGTCTGTAGTCCCACCATGCAGCCGATATATCTTATGATTTCTAACACATTCTAAGGTTTGTATAATTTACAACTAAAGTTGTCAAATAACTCTAAATCTAGCGTATAGGACCTGTTTCAAATGATCACTTTAACGCTCAACATAGCCACTACATATGCGCACCTCGCTTCGGGAAAAACATCCTTTCTATTTTATTCAGCTAAATTCAATTATATTCTTCTTACTATATTATTGTTATAATATAAAATAATGTTATGGGACTTATAAGCATATCTAGTCTGCTAAATGAACAAGTCTACAGTCTATATCATAGCCAGATAACATACAGTATCTAGTCTGATAAATGAACAAGTCTACAGTCTATATCATAGCCAGATAACATACAGTATCTAGTCTGATAAATGAACAAGTCTACAGTCTATATCATAGCCAGATAACATACAGTATCTAGTCTGATAAATGAACAAGTCTACAGTCTATATCATAGCCAGATAACATACAGTATCTAGTCTGATAAATGAACAAGTCTACAGTCTATATCATAGCCAGATAACATACAGTATCTAGTCTGCTAAATGAACAAGTCTACAGTCTATATCATAGCCAGATAACATACAGTATCTAGTCTGATAAATGAACAAGTCTACAGTCTATATCATAGCCAGATAACATACAGTATCTAGTCTGATAAATGAACAAGTCTACAGTCTATATCATAGCCAGATAACATACAGTATCTAGTCTGATAAATGAACAAGTCTACAGTCTATATCATAGCCAGATAACATACAGTATCTAGTCTGATAAATGAACAAGTCTACAGTCTATATCATAGCCAGATAACATACAGTATCTAGTCTGATAAATGAACAAGTCTACAGTCTATATCATAGCCAGATAACACAGTATCTAGTCTGCTAAATGAACAAGTCTACAGTCTATAGCATAGCCAGATAACATACAGTATCTAGTATGATAAATGAACAAGCCTACAGTCTATATCATAGTCAGATAACATACAGTATCTAGTCTGATAAATGAACAAGTCTACAGTCTATATCATAGCCAGATAACACAGTATCTAGTCTGATAAATGAACAAGCCTACAGTCTATATCATAGCCAGATAACATACAGTATCTAGTCTGATAAATGAACAAGTCTACAGTCTATATCATAGCCAGATAACACAGTATCTAGTCTGATAAATGAACAAGCCTACAGTCTATATCATAGCCAGATAACATACAGTAGGACAACTCATATTCTGTTCTTCTGAAATGCATTTTTTGACCTAACATTTTTGACCTAACATAAATAATGTATTTTATTGTGACTGTGTTTTTAGATTCATTAGACTTTATTTAAATGGAGATACCCAAGGTGCAGCTTGTTCGGGTTACGGCCTGGAGAGGCTCAACAGGTCTGTTAATTAACGGTCAATTACCAATAAACCAGCTGACAACATGTCATAACTGTCACCGCCCAAGTAGAGGGGTAGAGAGGTAGTGAGGTAGAGAGGTGAGGTAGTGAGGTAGACAGGTAGTGAGGTAGAGAGGTGAGGTAGTGAGGTAGAGAGGTGGTGAGGTAGTGAGGTAGACAGGTAGTGAGGTAGAGAGGTGAGGTAGTGAGGTAGAGAGGTGGTGAGGTAGAGAGGTATAGAGGTGGTGAGGTAGAGAGGTGGTGAGGTAGAGAGGTAGAGAGGTAGTGAGGTAGAGAGGTGAGGTAGTGAGGTAAAGAGGTAGTGAGGTAGAGAGGTGAGGTAGTGAGGTAGAGAGGTAGTGAGGTAGAGAGGTGGTGAGGTAGAGAGGTAGAGAGGTAGTGAGGTAGAGAGGTGAGGTAGTGAGGTAGAGAGGTAGTGAGGTAGTGAGGTAGTGAGGTAGAGAGGTAGTGAGGTAAAGAGGTAGAGAGGTAGTGAGGTGGTGAGGTAGTGAGGTATAGAGGTAGTGAGGTAGTGAGGTAGAGAGGTGAGGTAGTGAGGTAGTGAGGTAGAGAGGTGGTGAGGTAGAGAGGTGGTGAGGTAGAGAGGTAGTGAGGTAGAGAGGTGAGGTAGTGAGGTAGAGAGGTGGTGAGGTAGAGAGGTAGAGAGGTAGAGAGGTGGTGAGGTGGTGAGGTGGTGAGGTGGTGAGGTGGTGAGGTAGAGAGGTAGAGAGGTAGAGAGGTAGAGAGGTGGTGAGGTAGTGAGGTAGAGAGGTGGTGAGGTAGAGAGGTAGAGAGGTGGTGAGGTGGTGAGGTGGTGAGGTAGAGAGGTAGAGAGGTAGTGAGGTAGTGAGGTAGTGAGGTAAAGAGGTGAGGTAGAGAGGTAGAGAGGTGGTGAGGTAGTGAGGTAGTGAGGTGGTGAGGTAGAGAGGTAGAGAGGTGGTGAGGTAGTGAGGTAGTGAGGTAGAGAGGTAGTGAGGTAGTGAGGTAGAGAGGTGAGGTAGAAGCTGGGCCATACTGACCTGCTGAAGGAACATCTGAAGGTGTTCCTGGCTGAGGATCATGCTGGAGCCTTGTGGCCCTGTGAAGAGCACCCTGCTCCCAGGGCTGTGCTGCTGCTGGGCTGACGTGGTGGACACAGATAAGGATGGAGAAGAGGAGGGGACAGAGACAGCCACAGAGACAGAGGGCCCAGTCTGCATAGAGAGGATGGAGGAGTGCTGTGGGGGTTGTCCAGGATGGGCTGCCTGGTCTGTACAGCTCCCACTCTCCCCAGGCTGGCCCTGTGCCATGGCAGCCGCCCCGCCCATCCCGCTGCTGGGAACGCCCCCCGGCTGCGGTTGCAGAGCGGGCTGCAGACTGACAGCAGGACTCACCCCCTCCACCTGGCTCAGCATGGCCAGGGAGTTCTGCAGGGGCATGCCCTGGATCACTGTGTGGGCCTGGTGGCCCGTGACCGGGTGGGTCTGGTGGCCCGTGACCGGGTGGGTCTGGCTCTGCGACAGGGTAACAGGCATCTGGAAAAGCTGATGTCCAACCCCCATCTGACCCGGCTGCAGCTGGATGTGGCCCTGAGACATCAACACCTGGCCCAGGTTGATGTTCTGGTGCTGAGCCAGGATCTGATTGGCTATCAGCTGGCCCCCAGGCCCCTGGGAGGTGATGATGTGGCCCCCAGGATGCTGTGTGAGGATCTGACCCCCGGCTAGCTGCTGCGGCAAGAGGAACTGGTGGTTCTGCCCCCCCAGCATGATGCTGCCGGGCTGATTGAGCAGATGGACACTGAGCGCTTTCCCAGAGGGGTGGTGAGCTGTCTGCTGTTTGAACAGTGCCTGCTGGGAAACCCCTGCCTGGGAGGTCAGGACCACGTTAGAACCAGGCTTGCCTGTCAGGAAGGTTACATTCTGGGCAGCGGAGACAGGAACCTGACCCCCAAGAGGCTTGTTGGAATCGTTCTGGAAGGCGTGGGGCTGGGTCTGCTGCTGCTTAAACAGTTTGGGCTGGATGGCCGCGCCCCCTTGAGGGGGTTTGGGCTGGATGGGGGTCGGGGTCCGCTGGATGATCAGGTTCTGCATGATCTGTCCTTGGGGATGGTTTTGCCCATGTTGTGCCAGTCCGGGGCTACTGAACCCAACCAAGGTTCCTGTGGTACTGCTGCCACCACACACCGCTGGTCCGTTTAAAGCAGGAGGTCCCAGAGTGGCTTTGCCCCCTTGGATCAGAAGTCCCCCTCCCAGTCCGCCCTGCCCACCAGGCACCTGTGCCTCGGGGCCAGGCTGGTGCAGCTGGTATCCTCCCATACCTTTGGCCAGGATGGGCTGTCCTGATTGGTTCATAGTCATCACGGTGGGCTGGCCCATCACCTGTATCTGTCCCAGTCCCAGGTGTCCTGACTGACAGCCGTTTGGTAGAGCCTGAAGGGAGGTGATTGGCTGAAGGGTGACGTTACCCAGGCCTGCCACCTGCTGCATGAACGGCTGCATACTGATGGCCTGGGCCTTGTTCATGACCTGGGGCCCAAACTCCAGGCCCTGTTGGGCCAGCACCGAGCCCAGCATGTCAGCTGTGGCCTGGGGAGGGGTGGCGGAGGAGTCTGGAGCTCCAGGGAAGATGGGGAGCCCCACCCCCACAGCGGTCCCTCCAGGCCCAGTCAGGCTGTCTGTACAGGGCAGGGTCTGGACCACCTGAGTCAGGCCTGGCATGGTGAGGTCGAAGGAGCCCAGGTCCAGCTCTGCCTCAGCCTCCTGCAGGCTCTGCTCTGTAATGTTAGCCTCCGCCAGGCTCTGTTGCAGAATGTCACATGGCACCATGGCGTTGCCTCCGATGCCGTTGCTACCGTCGTCGCCCGGCGACCCGCCCAGGATGACGTCATCTTCCAGGAAGTCCAGGTCCACGCTGACCCGGGGCAGGCCTTGCTGCTCATTGGACGACAGCTGGACTGGGGGTGGTACCTCTGGAACGTGGCACTATGAAGGAGAGAGAAGGAAGAACAGTGAAGCTCTGTGATGGAGGACGAGAAGGGAAGAGGAGAGCTGAGTAGAGATGAGATGAGAAGGAATGGGTTGAGTTGAACTGAGCAGGCCTGAGATCAGCCTGGACAGGTCTCACACGTGGAGATGTTGACCAGACAGGCCCCCTCAGACAGGACCCTTAGACCCCCACAGTGTCATGGCTCCTACCAACCAGTCCAGGGCCATCAGAGCTTGGTGTGTGTGGATGTGTGTTACTGGAAGGGTGGGGTGGCAGGGTGAGGTGGCAGGGTGGCAGGGTGAGGTGGCAGGGTGGGTGGCAGAGAGATGCATGCTACATTTATGAATGGAGACAGGAGGGTCAGAGGTCAGAGTGGGGAAGAGCCGTTACTCACCCCAACAGAAGAGAAGAACGAGCTGGAGGGGTCGTTAGAGCCATCCAAAAGGTCGTCAGTGTCCAGCTACAGACAGACACGACAGACGCAGCCAGGATAGGACAGAACGACAGACAGAACAGGCCGGAGGGAGGTCACACCACAAGGACAGCCAAAAATGCAGTCATGCAGTCATGCAGGCGTGCAGACAGACAGACAGACAGACAGACAGACAGACAGACAGACAGACAGACAGACAGACAGACAGAGAGAGACAGGGAGAGAGAGACAGGGAGAGAGAGACAGGGAGAGAGAGACAGAGAGAGAGAGACAGAGAGAGAGAGACAGACAAACCCACCGATGACCCGGAATTGAGGAGGGGCAGCAAAGTGGTTTAAAGGTGAGAGGGAGGGAGGGAGGGAGAAAGCGAAGCAGAAGAGGGCTAGTGTTAGACTAGTACTGGTCATTGTGGATTAATCAGGTGACAAGGCAGGGTTGAAATCATACAGACCAGCCACACAGACCAACCATACAGACCAACCACACAGACCAGTCATACAGACCAACCATACAGACCAACCACACAAACCAGTCATACAGACCAACCACACAGACCAACCACACAAACCAGTCATACAGACCAACCACACAGACCAGTCATACAGACCAACCACACAGACCAGTCATAGACCAACCACACAGACCAGTCACACAGACCAACCACACAGACCAGTCACACAGACCAGTCACACAGACCAGTCACACAGACCAGTCACACAGACCAGTCACACAGACCAGTCACACAGACCAACCATACAGACCAGTCATACAGACCAACCACACAGACCAGTCATACAGACCAACCACACAGACCAGCCACACAGACCAGCCACACAGACCAGCCACACAGACCAGCCACACAGACCAGCCACACAGACCAGTCACACAGACCAGTCACACAGACCAACCACACAGACCAGTCACAAAGCAAGAAATCATAAACAGTAGCAGAGGGCAACAAAACCCCATTGGAGAGGGACGGGGAGGTGTGTGTGTGTGTGTGTGTGTGTGTCTGTGTGGTAGCCAGTGTACGTGTTGACCTCAATGTGTCACTGACGCTATGCCCAAGAGAAGTAGCCTGTTCTGTTAGCTGATATCGGGTGCTTGGAAGTCAACCACACCCATCCTCATTGTCAAGTCAACTGCTATGAAACACAATCCAGCCAAGTCCTTAGCTTGGTAAGTACAACAGAAGCATCATAACCATCCTTGCAGGGAAATAGCAGCCACTTACATGTATCTCTGATCCATGAAGAAAATCGTTGAGTGCTTCTGGATCACTGTGGAGAGAGGAGCATCGGTCAGACAGACAGGCAAGGTAGTCGTTGAGGTCACATCTATTGCTCTGCCCCAGTATCCACGCTTACTACCTAGTAGAGTTGAGCGGTATACAGATGTTCATATCGTCATTACCGTCCTTCTCTCATCCTGGGATTTACGCTATTACTGCCGAAATTCACAAGGGGGCGCTAAAAAAAAAAAAAACACCCACTGGCCATTTATTATCAGAACACTAACCAAAATAAAAAAATAAAAAAAAAAGGTGAGAGGGACAAAAATTGGCACAAGTACTAACGAATTTCCACAGAGGCTGCTAGCTAAATATGCTAATGAGCGCTAAAATGAAAATAAACTAATTACAAAAAGACATCTATAACTTGAGCTGGATTGCCTCTATTAGGTAGTAGCTAACAAATTTTAAAAAAAAAATTGGTGAGTTTCGACATTTACAAGAGAGTATGAACGAGAGGGATTGTATAAATGGCATGTCTGAAGGAAGAACAGCAGTGGATCTGGAACAGCATGTGTACCTGCTGTGTCTGTGTGGAGTCTGGAGTCGCTAGGGCAACGGGCCTGTCTGCTCTGCTCGGGCAGAGAACGAAGAGGAGAAAATAGGCAAGGAAATCAAGATCGTAGCGGCAGCTGTACAGATAATTCATCCAAAGCTCTAGGGACTTCTCAAAACACAACAGAAATCTAACACTGTATGATGCAGTGGAGGCTGCCTCGTCATAATGTCTGGAACGGAGCGAATGGAACGGCATTAAACACATGGAAACCATGTTTGATGTATTTGAACCCATTCCACCTATTTCTGCTCCAGCCATTACCACGGGCCCGTCCTCCCCAAATAAGATGTCACCAACCTCCTGCGATACGATGCCCTGTCTCCTTATTAAGTTAGCTACTTACTGGAGATAACTAGCAAGTTACACAGCTGGATTCACCAGCTCCTGCATTCTCCCGTTGTGCCATTTACAACAACAAAAAACACGTGACTGGCTCAACTGTTCTGGGGAACAACGGTGAGCTTCATAATGTCAAATAATGTGACAGCTGAAATGAAGATCACAATCTGCTTTATCTCCTAACGTATTGCACAAGTTGACTGCAGGTATTTACTTTAAAAGTAGATACAAATATTCAAATTTATTGAAAAACTTCAAAGACATTATTTTAACATTAAGTAGGTCAGTTTTTTTTCCCGAAAGCTCGGCACTTGTCCCTGCCCCCCAGAAATGGTATGTAAAACCATTTTTACCTTATTGTATGATGCAAGGAACCACTTTACAATATAAAATCCTTTACCATATTTTTTAACATAGAGAATCAAACAAAATGGAGGCTACACTCTGCCCATTGGCTTCTCTCCATATTCAGCCGGGCTCAAAATACAACACTGCCCCTTTAAGTTTATCCTGGAGGATGGTTGGCCACCCTATCAAAATATTACAACATTACAATTACAACTAAATAACACACTTGGTAGCCTAAGCGCGAATGTTCCAAAATGAAATTAGTGGATAAACCCCAAAAGCACACCACAGGCTGTTTCATGTGACAGAGAAGAAAATATTCATTAGAAATTAAGAGAGGAGATCTGAAAGATGCATCAATAAGACCAGGATTAATAAAAACCGGGATGAATAAAACCGGGATTAAGCCTTTGGCTGCTGGACAATAAATGAAAGTCGATTTGAAAATAGAACATGAGAGAAATGCTGGTTTCAACGGCATGTTAGGTTTTTATGAAATAATTCCATCAACATTTCTATGGCCGTATTTTAGCTAGGCTAGTTTGAAACTAAGACAGACATGCTTCATAAAATTACATAAAACATCCAGGTTTTAAACAATTAAGTTTATGGTTAAATTGTTTCCAAAATGCTGACCGTCTCTGCTCTGATTCAAGGTGGGTAATGTGCACGGCCCTTTACTCTTGGGTCTGGTGACCATTTGATCAGAACGATCCGTGCCTCGCGTATGTCCACAGAATCAAGTCTTTAGATGTTAAAATGGTAATTATCCGTCATTATATTAGTCAAACATGACTGTCCTTTAGCCTGCCGTATTCCACATTTTGTTGTGTTACAGGCCAAATTATATTAAATAGTCCCCCCCCATCCCATCTACACACAATACCCCATAATGACAAAGTGAAAAGGGGGACTTCTGATCCAAGGGGGCAAAGCCACTCTGGGACCTCCTGCTTTAAACGGACCAGCGGTGTGTGGTGGCAGCAGTACCACAGGAACCTTGGTTGGGTTCAGTAGCCCCGGACTGTTTAGACATTTTTGCAAATTTATTTAAAATAAAATACAGAAATCTCTTTTACATAAGTATTCACACCCGAGTCAATACTTTGTAGAAGCTTTGAGAGCGATTACAGCTGTGAGTCTGAGTAAGTCTCTAAGAGCTTTCCACGTGTGGATTGTGCAACATTTGCTCATTATTCTTAAAAGAAAATTCTTCAAGTTGGTTGTTGATCATTGCTAGACAACAATTTTCAGGTTTTGCCAGATTTTCAAGTAGATTTAAGTCAAAACTGTAACTCTGCCACTCTGGGAACATTCCCTGTCATCATGATAAGCAACGGCAGCGTAAATTTGGCCTTGTGTTTTAGGTTATTGTCCTGCTGGAAGTTGAATTCATCTTCAAGCGTCTGGTGGAAAGCCGTTTTTTTCCTCGAGGATTTTGTTTGTGCTTCAACTCCATTCCCTTTCGGTTTTTGTTCTGAAAAAACTCCCCAGTTCTTAACTGACTTGAAAACAGTTTAACAGCTGTGGTAGTTTTCAACAACATTGTAGTTACTTCATAATACTATATAATAATACTCTCTACCTAAATGACAGAGTGAACAGAACAAAGCCTGTAAAGAAAAACAATATTCCAAAACGTGCATCCGGTTTGCAACAAGGCACTGAAGCAATACTGGAAAGCAATTAACTTTATGTTTGGGGAAAATCCAATAAAACACATTACAAAGTACCACTCTCCATGTTTTCAAGCATAATGGTGGCTGCGTCATGTTATGGGTATGCTTGTAATTGTTAAGGACTGGAGAGTTTAACAGAACAAAAAAAAAAAAAAACATAATAATAATTTCAATTAATTAGCAGTCATTTCTAAAAACATGTCACTGTGTCATTATGGGGTATTGTGTGTAGGGCGAGAAATCCATTTTGAATTTTGTGAATTTAACGCAACAAAATGTGGAAGAAGTCAAGGGGTATGACTACATCCTGAAGGCACTGTCAATGGCGGTGAGCTTTACACCACTCCAGCCGAAGCTTGGCATTGCGCATGGTGATCTTAGGCTTGTGTGCGGCTGCTCGGCCATGGAAACACATTTTCACGAAGCTCCAGACGAACAGTTCTTGTGCTGACGTTGCTTCCAGAGGCAGTTTGGAACTCGGTAATGGGGCCAATGTTTGACATTGAAATCAAAATGGATTGAAACAGAAAAATACAAATGATATTTACGCAGTTCCTCGTGTGTACTTAGAGGTATACATGTCCATAACTACACCAATACAAAAACATAGGACTATAAACATGTTAAGAAGGGCTCGTACAGATATTGGCAAGAGAAATCCAATGACTTTCAGCAACTTTTTAACACCTTTCTAGCGCAGGCGTTCCGCTAGCGGAACCCCTCGCCAACGTTCCGCTAGCGGAACCCCTCGCCAACGTTCCGCTAGCGGAACCCCTCGACAACATTCCGCTAGCGGAACCCCTCGACAACATTCCGCTAGCGGAACCCCTCGACAACATTCCGCTAGCGGAACCCCCCTCTGAAAAGGCAGCGCGGGAAATTCAAAAATATTTTTGGGAAATATGTAACTTTCACACATTAACAAGTCTAATACAGCAAATAAAAATATTAACAAGATGTTTATCTACCCATCGGGGCCGATTTCAAAAAGGCTTTACAGCGAAAGCACAACATATGATTATGTTAGTTCAGAGCCAAGTCAAAAAAAAAAGAAGACATTTTTCCAGCCAAAGATAGGAGTCACAAAAAGCAGAAATATAGATAAAATTAATCACTAACCTTTGATGATCTTCATCAGATGACACTCATAGAACATCATGTTACACAATACATGTATGTTTTGTTCGATAATGTGCATATTTATATCCAAAAATCTTAGTTTATATTGGCGCGTTACGTGCAGTAATGTTTTGATTCCAAAACATCCGGTGATCTTGCAGATAGCCACATAATTTCACAGAAATACTCATAATAAACATCAATAAAAGATACAAGTGTTATTCACATAAGGAGAAGCCTATCTTTAATTAATGCAACCGCTGTGTCAGATTTCGAAAAAAACATTACGGAAAAAGCATAATCTGAGTACGGCGCTCAGAGCCCAATCCAGCCAAAGAAATATCCGCCATGTTGGAGTCAACAGAAGTTAGAAATAACATGATAAATATTCACTTACCTTTGATGATCTTCATCAGAATGCACTCCCAGGAATCCCAGTTCGACAATAAATGACTGATTTGTTCCATAAAGTTCCATAAAGTCCATAATTTATGTCCAAATAGCCACTAGTTGTTAGCGTGTTCAGCCCAGTAATCCATCTTCATGAGCACTAGGTCCAGACAAAAACTCGAAAAGTTTTGTTACAGGTCGTAGAAACATATCAAACGATGTATGGAATCATTGTGTTTTTAACATAAATCATCAATAATTTTCCAACCGGAGAATTCCATTGTCTGTAGCAAAGGACTGGAACGAGAGCTAACTCTGTCGGGAGCGCACGGTTTCATGAGCCCCTCCTTTATAGCAGAAGCCTGAAACAAGTTTCTAAAGACGGTTGACATCTAGTGGAAGCCTTAGGAAGTGCAACCCCATAGACACTGTGTATTCGGTAGGCCAAGCTTTGAAAAACTACAAACCTCAGATTTCCCACTTCCGGGTTGGATTTTTCTCAGGTTTTCGCCTGCCATATGAGTTCTGTTATACTCACAGACATCATTCAAACAGTTTTAGAAACTTCAGAGTGTTTGTTATCGAATACTACTAATGATATGCATATATTAGCATCTGGGACAGAGTAGCAGGCAGTTTACTCTGGGCACGCATTTCATGCAAATGTGAAAATGCTGCCCCCTATCCCAAACAGGTTTTAAGCACTTAATTGTAATTTTGATAGACCTCAATGTTATACAATTGTATAATTGATATAATAATTGTACATGTAGGGCTTTACATATATGGTTTTATGTTGCGCAACACTAAGATTGAAGCGGCGGGGGGGGGGGGGGCGGAAGTGGCAACATCTCGCACAAAAAAACAAATAAGGGAACAAGCGGAACTTATAAATTGGCTAGAATAATTACAAGGACAATTCAAACTCCAAATTCAACGAGCAAGGATGCAAACTGGCGAGGCCCCAAAAAAGGTGACCATTTTTTGTGTTGCACCGAAACAGGCAAAAGAAATCCCTGCTAGGGGAAAATGCAGGTTTTAACTAATTAAACAACACAGAATATGACCTACATCATCAGTCTCTGTGTGTAAAACAAAAAGTGGTTCATGTGAACCTGACTCAGAGCTAAAAAATGTAAAGAAAGCAATCCTATGTTATTTGTTGCCTAGACTTTACTGCAAATGACACTCAAGTCTTGAGAAAAAAACTACACTAATATTGCAGTAAGCCACAACAGCCTTTACAACAGAACGCTCGTTACCGCGACAGCCTTTACAACAGAACGCTCGTTACCGCGACAGCCTTTACAACAGAACGCTCGTTACCGCGACAGCCTTTACAACAGAACGCTCGTTACCGCGACAGCCTTTACAACAGAACGCTCGTTACCGCGACAGCCTTTACAACAGAACGCTCGTTACCGCGACAGCCTTTACAACAGAACGCTCGTTACCGCGACAGCCTTTACAACAGAACGCTCGTTACCGCGACAGCCTTTACAACAGAACGCTCGTTACCGCGACAGCCTTTACAACAGAACGCTCGTTACCGCGACAGCCTTTACAACAGAACGCTCGTTACCGCGACAGCCTTTACAACAGAACGCTCGTTACCGCGACAGCCTTTACAACAGAACGCTCGTTACCGCGACAGCCTTTACAACAGAACGCTCGTTACCGCGACAGCCTTTATAATTAGAATCGCTTGTGATCACACACATCTAAATATTGCACTTGGGGGGGGGAAAAAACATCTTAAAGTAGAAATAGAATGAAACAAAGGCATTCTATTGTTGCTCTATTATAGTGGCCTCTATAGACATTGATCAAGTGTGTGGAAAAAATAACGTTCACCCAGTAAAAAAGAATAAATAATCGCCCCCCTCACTCACACACGTGGTACTGTCAAGTTCAACACAACAACAACACCCTCTTTGGGCTACACTCCAGGTTATTACACTGTACACTTTCTGCCTGTGGACATCAGATCTACAATGTGCCAGCAGAGCATGATACCCTTTGTTGGTATAATTGATCTCTTTGTCTCACAGGCAGAGAGTACACCTGGCATACCCCCTTTTTATCCACTGTATTGAAAGAGGGAAAGTGTGTGCTGTTTCTTTCACCTCTAGAGGCATCCAGTTTAAGCCAGGCCCAGCTACACTTCATCCCTGAATCCACTTAACAAGCCACGCCTCATTTTCACCTAATTCTCTCATTCTGAAAATGAACCACATACTGTAGAGGGAAAAGGTTAGTTAGTTTGTTAACTAGTTAACATTTCACACAGATTGCCAGGGTCCAGTAAGCAACTAACGCGCTATAACTTGAGGAACGGTGTCGTGCCAAAAATCTCCCCCCTGACAGAATTTGGCATTGCCATTTCTCTAGCCACAAGAGTAAGAAAATTAGAGGGGGGGGGGGGGGGGGTATTTCGGCAAGGCCATTTTCATGCATGCCGAACCCCTCCCCTCTAATTTCCTTAATTTTGTGGCTAGAGTCAAATACTTTCTGTGGCACACACTACTGGTCAACATGAGCTACCAAAATGATTCTGTAGTGTGCCAGGCCTTGCAGTCCCAAGATAGAAGGGGGGGGGGGGGGGGGGGGGGGTCATTAATGTGTGTTATATTAAACAGAGGGAGTAAAATGCAGGCAAGCAATAAACATTTCACAACAACTACTAGTTGAATAAGACATGGGAGAGAGATTACGATTTTTGGCTAAGAGATGTATTTATAGACTAATAAACTTGAAACATAATAGCCAAACCTAAAACTGCAAACATTACTAGTGCCTCCCCGGGATCAAACCTCCATAAAAAAATGACATGAAACGCAGCCTAACGTGATCACTGACAGCTGCCTTGAAGAACACAAATAAAAATAGCTTTCTGCTACTAAATTCAGTGATATGAAGGTTAAACTGAGCAGAAATCTCAACTAGCAAGCAAGTTGCAGCAATGAAGAATTGAGTGTGTGCGCGTTCACGCGATAGGGGGGCACAACAAGGCAAGGAAGGAGTCTTATACAGTACCAGTCAATACTATAGCGCATTGGTTAAGTTACCACCGTTAGCTTATCGGATGTTGTAACATTAGCTATCTTGCTGTCTGACTTTATTAGCCTGCTAATTTTCAAACAAACTCAATGATTTGATCAGTTAAGTTGGCTAATGTTGCTCAACATTTCTTTGGCTAGCTAACGGAGAATTCGATCCAGCTACTATAGCAAGATTACTTAACAATGCTAACAAATACTTGTTCCACCACACTTTCTCCCTCATCTCAAACTTTCCAAAAGCCAGTTGTTTTTCGGTTACAGCTCATGAAGTAGCGGCTTCATACCCCGGTCTCCGTGGTCTGTATTCTTGCCTACCTCTTCGTTATCGTTCAGGGACGCGCTGCTGTAAAATTAACTGACAAACTGCTGTCTTTTTGATGCTGTAACTAGTAAATTGGTTGTCTCTCCTCTCTTCAGTTTCATGCTGCATTCTGTTGATATGGGAATGATTGGCTGAGCCTTGGATACAGCTAGTATTGCTGCAAACGCGCTTCACTCGTTCGCTTACAAACGCGCTTCACTCGTTCGCTTACAAACGCGCTTCACTCGTTCGCTTACAAACGCGCTTCACTCGTTCGCTTACAAACGCGCTTCACTCGTTCGCTTACAAACGCGCTTCACTCGTTCGCTTACAAACGCGCTTCACTCGTTCGCTTACAAACGCGCTTCACTCGTTCGCTTACAGCCAGTAGTGATCCAAAGCCCCCCCCCCCCCCCCCCCCCCCAAAAAAAAATATTTTCTCATCTGATCTACACGATTCACTGTAGGTCACCTATTTTGGAAATTAAAACGGCGAATTTCGCCTAAAGGTGACTAGTTTGTATCCCTGAAGTAGACTACGTCAAGCCCCTTGGTATTGTTGAAAATCGCTGGAAACCAACATGTATTTGTCGTGATATTTCATTACCAGATCATACTGTGAAGCCCACTAGGCTGCCATTTGTTGTCATTATATACAGAATAATTAATATGAATAGTGTTGGGTGTTGCGCAATAGTGTATCCTAAATAATTGCGCACAGTAGGCCCGGTGTCCAATCCGAGGCACAAAACACTATGAAAATATTACCTTGATGCTTTCTCTGTTAAATCTAACGAGACCCTGCTGTAAATGAAGCAGACAACAACAGATAATCAACATATCAAGTCACTAGGGATATTAGATCCAACGTCTTCGCTGCATAACTAATGAGACTGCAACATTTTTATGGATATTCCTCGCAGACACTTTTTTTTGGTTCACATGGGCTGTTGTCGCATTGGATGCACTATCACAACAGCTTGTCATCACTTGACTGTCATTCAAACAAAACAAATCCTTAAAATGGTTCAGATGATGTGTGAAAATATCACAATTTAATTAAAACAGCCCCGACATCAAATCGTATTTGTCACATGTGCGGAATACAACAGGTGAAGACCTCACCGTGAAATGCAGACTTACAAGGCCTTAACCAACAAGGCAGTTCAATAAATAGAGTTAAGAAAATATTTACTAAAAAAAAGACTAAAGTAATTTTTTTTAATTAAAATTAACAATAACGAGGCTATATACAGGGGGTACCGGGTACAGAGTCAATGTGCGGAGGTAAAGGTTAGTTGAGGTAATTACTACATGTAGGTAGGGGTAAAGTGACTATGCATAGATAATAAACAGCAAGTATCAGCAGTGTAAAAACAAAAATGGGGGGGTGTCAATGTAAATAGTCCGGGTGGCCATTTGATTAATAGATAATTAGTCTTATGGATTGGGAGTAGAAGCTGTTAAGGAGTCTTTTGGTCCTACACTTGGCACTCTGGTCCCGCTTGCCGTGCGGTAACAGAGAGAACAGTCTGACTTGGGTGACTGAAGTCTTTGACAATTTTTGGGGCATTCCTCTGACACAGCCTAGTATAGAGGTCCTGGATGGCACAGGAAGCTTGGCCCCAGTGGTGTACTGGGCCGTTCGCACTACCCTCTGTAGCACCTTACGGTCAAGATGCCGAGCAGTTACCATACCAGGCGGTGATGCAACCAGTCAGGATGCGCTCGATGGTGCAGCTGTAGAACTTTTTGAGGATCTGGGGACCCATGCCAAATCTTTTCAGCCTCCTGAGGGGGAAAAGGTGTTGTCGTGGGCTTCTTCACGATTGTTTTGGTGTGTTTGGATCATGATGGTTTGTTTGTTGATGTGGACACCAAGGAACTTGAAACTGTCGACCCGCTCCACTACAGCCCCGTCGATGTTAATGGAGGCCTGTTCGGCCCTCCTTTTCCTGTAGTCCACGATCAGCTCCTTTGTCTTGATCACGTTGAGGGAGAGGTTGTTGTCTTGGCACCACTCCTCCCTATAGGCCGTCTCATCGTTGTTGGTGATCAGGCCTACCCCTGTTGTGTCATCAGAAAACTTAATGGTGTTGGAGTCGTGGGTGAACAGGGAGTACAGGAGGGGACTGAGCACGCACCCCTGAGGGGCCCCCGTGTTGAGGATCAGTGTGGCAGATGTGTTGTTGCCTACCCTTACCACCTGGGGGCGGCCCGTCAGGATGTCCAGGATCCAGTTGCAGAGGGAGGTGTTTAGTCCCAGGGTCCTTAGCTTAGTGATGAGCGTTGTGGGCACTATGGTGTTGAACGCTGAGCTGTAGTCAATGAACAGCATTCTCACATAGGTGTTCCTTCTGTCCAGGTAAGAAAAGGCAGTGTGGAGTGCGATTGAGATTGCATCATCTGTGGATCTGTTGGGGCAGTATGCAAATTGGAGTGGGTCTAGGGTTTCCGGGATGATTGTGTTGATGTGAACCATGACGAGGCTTTCAAAACACTTCATGGCTACCAACATGAGTGCTACGGGGCGGTAGTCATTTAGGCAGATTACCTTCACTTTTTTGTGCACAGGGACAATGGTGGTCTGCTTGAAATATATTGGTATTACAGACTCGGTCAGGGAGAGGTTGAAAATGTCAGTGAAGACACTTGCCAGTTGGTCCGCGCATGCTTTGAGTACACATCCTGGTAATCCGTCTGGCAAATGCGCTTCCAATAGGTATTCTGTCACGGTAATGACACTATCGATTTGGCTTTTAAGTATCAAGGTGACTCTTTCTGTGTGAAGCATTCGATTTTACAATTGCGTACATTTTGGGGGATTTGTGAGCCCATGAAAACTGTTTTCACCCCATAACATAAGGAGACACTAAATGTTACGTAGTTACACTGTATTTCTGAACACTGTCTGACAGCTAGATTCCAGGATTCTTACAGGGTTCAATTTCAATGTCTAATTTAACTGATGAATCTACGATATAAGGAGAACTTTCACTGCCATAAATGTAAGGACAGAAAAGTAAATGTTTTATGTCACACCATTTTGGACAAATCCGTCAAGAAATCAACCACGATAAAGGGTTAAACATAGGTTTTTAAATCAACTCGTGAATTGTATTGAATATACCCATGTTCCCCCCCCTATATCTTCATGTAATGACATGAAAATAAATTGGCAGATTATTATCAATGACTTATCAACAGCTGTAACAAGTTGTCCAGTGTAGGAAATTCTTACTGGTACCTTACTTTCTAAAGACCCATAGGAAAAACAGATTGAAATATTATTTCCACTGTTAGTCTCTATGATCTAAGTAATGGATATGGTTAATGTCGAACCCTGTGACAAAAAAATCCTGTGGCTATTTTAGAAATACCCCCCCAGGTATAGGGTAGTATAACCGCCCAAGCCTACTACATAGACTGAACCAATGTCTTGGTCAGGTATACTAGATGTTGTGTACAGTGGATACATAAATCAATAGTTTGATGAGGATGAATAGCTTGGATATATGGACTCACCAAATGACATCTAGCAGGCACCTGCCATCTTCATCGTCCATGTCAACTGAAAACACATTAAACAAACACCCCCCCCACCAAAAAAACAATATTTAGTTCAATACATCAATCATTATATTTCACCACTCCAGTATAAATAGAGGTTTACAAAACTATTTCCTTCAGATTTTCTATTCAGACAAGCTGAAATCAAACTGACGACAATACTGCCTTGTCTGTTGTTGGGGGGGAAACTTAAAGTGTAAAGTGGTAGGCTATATCAAACAGAGCTTGTGTAATCCTTTTTGTAAACCAATATACTTTTAACAAGGTTAGGCCTATATTTGGGATACAAAGATACGAGCAACTATGTAAACAAAGACGAAATTGCATCATTATTGCAAGAATATTAATTTCTAAGTGTATCTCTTTAAAGGTTGTTTTATAAGTTCACAGAATCCAACCATCCAGGGAGTGCTGTGAGGAGGTTCTCTGTCTAATTGTAGGAAAACTGAAACCTGTTCTTCCAACTTGGCTGCAGTGAAAGTCTGATAACTGTTTTTAGGGGGAAGTTGTATTTTTCTACATTTTCTGTTCTGGTCGATATAAAAATACTTCCACGAGGTCCTAGGCTACAGTACATGTTAGTTACAATGTTCTGAACCTAAACAAAGCATTGTGATACCACGATACTTGATTTTCCCCCCAAAAAAGAAAACATCACCAAAATGATGCCAGTGTATTGGATGTGTCCGGAAGGTTTTCATTGTTGTGATTCTGAATGGTCAGATAGCTAGCAACGATGACAAGAAGCTAGCAACGATGACAAGAAGCTAGCAACGATGACAAGAAGCTAGCAACGATGACAAGAAGCTAGCAACGATGACAAGAAGCTAGCAACGATGACAAGAAGCTGTCAAGTGGGGAGTCGTAGGTGGTTCTTTCAGCTAGTTGTATCTTGTTGTTGATACCACGTCTTGTTTTGAGGTGTTTTGACTGATGTCATGTCTATGCTAATATGGCTCAAATTCGCTAGCAAGCTAACCAACAACTAACAATGTATTTGAGATACAAGCGCAAATGTATTTATGTTTTAATAAACATTTCGAGACTAAATTGAGTTTAAGTGTTATCAACAATCTAAGCCAACCCGGTCTGTTTTGCCCCATAGTTGCCCAGGGGTTGGTTGTAAAACAGATGGGGTTGGCTTAGATTGTTGTTAACATGGAATCTATATGTTGTCTTCCAATGTTTATTGAAAACATAAATAAAGCTGCACAATGTGCACTTGTCTCTCAAATACATCGTTACAGTTGGTTGACGTTTGCTTACTAGCAAATATGAGCATAAACGTGACATCAGTCAAAACACCTCATGGTATCAAGATCAAACGAGCTACTTACGACTCGTCACAGATCTGAGCAGAACATAGCATTTTGAAAACAACATAGCTAAGTATGTAAAGCTTCACCACACTGAAACCACCAGAGAACAACCAGGTTGAAATATTGATGGGACAGGAACATTTTTTAAACTTTCCAGATTTATTTAACTTGTCTCACCCAGAACGTCAGGACTAATGACATACATAGCCTATTGATTATCAGTGATCTGAAATCTTAATTGATGCTCTTAAATAGTTATCTTGCTATTAAAATCTCAAAAAAAATGTGAGCATTACAATAAAAAGTAATTTTTGTAGGCAAAGTTAAGCATGCATTAACATAGCACCTCGGCTTGAATATCACCACTACCTGATCACAATAAAATGTGATGCTCTTCCTTGAGCAAATCACCTTCTGGGATAAAAACGTGCGTTTTTCACTCACTCGGTTATCATTCAATGTTCAGATATATATTTTTTTATACAAGTAGAGAGAAGACTAATAGCTAAATTCATTGAGGCCGACTGTTTATGTTACCAGGAAACAGTACGGTGATGTTGCTGAAACCAGCTAGGTTTTTAAATCTCTCTGCTATGATCTTCTCGACAAAAACAAGCGGAGTAGATTCTGAGATTAGGTAGGCGGAGACGAGAGCAGCGGACTTGCGCCGAAAAAAACACTGTTCGATATATATAGAGGACAAATCTCCATTTGCCGCTCTCCATAATGTTGGTTGGTAGCTGAAGCGGTCGTAGCCATTGCACAGCCAGCAGGGCAGAGAAGAGCGGTGCGCAGCATATGAATGGAGGGATACAGCGAGCGGCTAGCTAGCTTTGGTGGTTTCACTTAACGTTGTATGCCTCCAATGTAGTTACATTATCATATAATTGTTTTTGCCCTGTTGCTACTGGGTTTCCTCTAAAACAATTCGCATGTTCGTTTGATGTCTATTTGTCTGAATCTGCTAGCTATTTTGAACCTTTTGATGCATAGCTTTCATTTCGTTAGCATTAGCTGCTAGGTAGCTAACATTCTATCAACATTCTGGTGTTAACAGATTCCGACATTTGTATACGTTTGACATGTAAAACATCACAAGCGGGTTTACTATCGAAACACTTGTAATGCACGGTAGCGTTGCATCTTAGATTCCCCGATGCATTATTTTGTTTGCCTTAAATGCAATTGCGTAGCCAGCTCTCCTTGCAAGCAAAATATGAGTTAATGTTGGAATACTCTTGGACCAGGGGGTATGCTTGGGAATTCGTTGGAAAATGAAACGGTTTGCCTCGCCGTGCGGGACTACGGCATTTAGATCAAGGCAGATGCGAGGTTTGTATACCGCTTGCAGTACGCAAATGTTGCAGCTTTAATATAGTTATTCAGATTAATAGAGAAATTGCTACATTGTAACAAACTCACCCGAGACGATAGAGGTGCAGGCAGCGCGGGGTCTCCGGGACAGCCTTGCACGGGCTTCCATACAGGACCCAGCTACAGGCAGGAAACAGAGGACCGTTGAGTTCGCCTGTTCAAAATCATTGTTTTGTGTGCATTCAATAGAAAAAATCCCTCAACCTTTCATGAACCTTGAGCGCCAGTTTATCTATCATAGTAAAACTACTGATCTACACTGAAGTGCTTCTACACCTGCATTGCTTGCTGTTTGGGGTGTTAGGCTGGGTTTTCTGTACAGCACTTCGAGATATTAGCTGATGTAAGAAGGGCTATATAAAATAAACTTGATTTGATTTGATAAAACAGCCAATGATCCAGTTTAGGCAAGTTAAAAATTATTTCTCTCTCATACAGATAATTATATGGCTGCAAACCTTTATTTAACAGAACATATTTAAACAGTGTGCAGTTTTGTAATAGCTTTAAGCATATATCCACTGTTAGAATCTAATAGAGACATTATCACTTGTATTTACCATCATAATTCAACTGGGTTGAGGTTATGCTATTAGCATTTCATGTCTGAGATTGTGGTAATAACCAATCCATGTCTCAAGGCTTAAAAATCCTTCTTTAACCTGTCTTCTCCCCTTCATCTACAGCTGCAGGACGATTTCTTTCTTGAGCGGATGGTCAGAGTCCCGAACATAATTACAAATAATTTGTAGACTGCAAATTGAAATGCAAGAAGCCCAAACATATATAATATTGGACTAAAACATAATAATTTCAAACCTTGTTTACATTTGTATACAATCACGTGTCTCTATTATGTGTGAGAATTACTAGGGAACAGATTTGTAAAAATGTAAATAACTTAGAGCTGATTTCCTTAAGTTTTTACAGTCTTTTATGTTCAACCATGAAAATAAATAAATGTTGTTTTTTTTTGCTCCGAAAACTTGAGTGGCCAAATAAAATCACCTGCGGGGCTGACAGTTGGGGAACCCTGATCTACACTAAAGTAAACTTAACAAGTGATCATAGCTTTCACCTGGTCAGTCCATGTCATGGAAACAGCCGATGTTCTTAATGTTTTGTCCATAGCATTAAAATACCAGTAGTTATGTGTCCTGAAGTAAATACACAGCTATCCATCTCTGCCTCAGAGCTGCATTAGTGACAAAGCTATTTGTAATTAAATATATATTGTTATGTGATTGGCCAATACCCCCCCCCCAAAAAGGGCATAATCAGTTAAACGATGACTACAAAATATGTGTTAGGTCATTTACCTCCAGCATACAGGGATTGGCAGTTTTAAAGAGCTATTTTTCCTGGGGGCGTGGTTTGGGTTGTTGTTTACACTCGGTGATTGGTTGAATTTGAATGAGGACTAGAGATCATTTGTCCATTTGGGTGTGGTTACAGAATGTTCTTCTAGATGATTTTGACACTACATTCAAATCATATATTATGAAAATTTACATTTACATAAATTTTCATAAAAATCATATACCCGTGGTGTTGAATGAAACATGTCGTTTGTGAATGCAGCATTTATTTAGAGGACCTTTAGAATATCCGACCGCTGGCCTGCGGCCAACTCTGAGAAAGGTCATATCACTCACCATACTATTACCAGCAACGGTATTTTACAAGCTATTTCATTGATATCTATGCATGTTTAACCATCAGTGGTGACCCGTCATTCAGGAGGTTGCTTGTTTTGCATGTTATTTTGGCATTAATACGTGTCACATATCAGTTTGTTAACAATGCAAAAAAATATATATAATTCATTGAGTTAATAAAGCCGCATACAAACTTGGTCTTTTTTTTGCATTCTTGAATAAGGCAGCTCCAACATGCAGGTGTTTCAGCCTAACTCAGTGCTTTCTGTGGTGGTGGTGCAGCCAGCGGAAAATACGGAGAGTAGGGGTTGGTAATGTTCTCTAGTTGTGCCGTGATTGGCTCAGTGTTCTGTCACTCATGGGGACACTACGTCACTGCAAAATCTATGGGTAGAACTCGAACATTCAAGCCCCTTGAGTGCTGCCATAGAGTTACATTAGAAGTGCCCATCCAAGAAGGCTCAAGGTCATTGGCCACAGATAAAATGACGTCAAATCACGTTATATCGACAGTAGCTTTGATTAGACTGATCATGTCAACATCGTACTTTCAAAATCTTAGCTAGCAAGCTAGCAGTCATCATAATGAATCAAGTCGACAATCTATTGGCAAATCCTTTTCAATCCTTGTCATATGAAGAGAAATAATTAAGAGAAATTATAGATAAAACGTATCGGTGCTCATCGGCCATTGGACATAAACATTACACAACAAGTTGGAAATCGCAAATTCAACAATGACTGGTTTGGAAGGAATCAACGGCTAACTGCAAGCATTGCAAAGCAATCACTAGCCTAGCTATTCAGTGGAGTGGGTGTGTGGTCCCAATTCTGTGTTTAAGGGTCTCTTTTCCAAGTTTAAAATGATAAACATCCAACATTGGCCATGCTGTCAATCCAGCATGATTTCTGCCGTGCTCAAAACAACTGTTAACTCGGAACTGGGAAATTTGACTTCAGTGAGTTCAAGACAACTGGGAACTCTAGAAAAACCGAGCTCCGACTGGTAAAATACGTTTTGAACGGTCATCCAACTTGGAATTGTAAATCGGGAACTCGGGTCTCTTTCTAGAGCTACGACCTGAAGATCACTGACATCATCATGATTCGACCTTGTTTTTTTCCCAGAGTTCCCAGTTGTTTTGAAAGCACAATAAATACAGAGAATGACAGACTTTGATGACAAATTATGATGATAAAATTTGCCCACGAAGGACTGCCACGCCACCGTTCTGTTCAAGTGAGCACAGGTGAGTGCAAAAATGTGCTGCTGCATAAATGATGTAATATGCCACGGAGATATGTATACTGTAGCTAAGAAAATAATACTAAGTGTATGTTGTGTAGTAAGCTGTTAGTAGCCCATATGCCTCAACCTAATAATTTGGTCTATTTCCCCACATAACATTATTAAGATTAGTTAATAAAATAAATTAATGATACATTATTAGTATCATTAACATCATTTCACCTACTGTTCTAACTTGGTGGTGCACATGTAGCCTATAACCTGTTTTAGAGAAATGTAATCATCGAATATTGTAAGAGCTTTCATTGTCTGCTTATATGCCCCCTTTAATTATCTTACGGTTCTGACTTGTCTGTTGTTGAAAGCAATTACATGGACAAGATCCCTCCCAATTGAGGTAACAACCTGGCGGACAAAATGGCGGACGGAAGACAGGGTGGTGCGGCAGGTGCCGCTTCGCATTCGAATGCTGTAATTTTATCTAAACCATCAGGTGTACGCCGACCCCAGCTAAGTAACTCATGCAAAGAGTTAAAGCGCAATTATGTGTTTTATCTCCAGTACTCTGCCATGATTGTCAGTTATGTAGCTGCTCTACTGATAATCTCAGTGCGTCCTTGCTGGGATGACACAATCAGTCTACTACCGGAGAATATTAACACCAAACACATTGGTTCACCGTTCCACGGGAGCGGACAGTACACAGCATACCATAATGTTCTGAATAATGGCCAAGTCTACCTCGCTCCTTATTCTACTGAACCGCTTAGGCGCAACAAACACAAGTCCAACATTTATCGGAAACTGTTAAACTACCTGTTCACTACCCTCCTGCTCTCCGGGGATGTGCAACTCAATCCTGGGCCCAACATCACCGAGCCAGCGATACGCACCGGAGTGGAAAGCGGTGGATGGCCTCGTCCACTGATCGTCGCCGCTGTGGAAGTGGGTGAGTGCTATGGTCCTATGGTTTCTCTCGACTCACCCGGCTCCAGGATAGATTTTGACTCTTCAAACATACCAAAGTCGCTATATGCGATCCCTGACTCTGCTTCTGGTACGCAAGCTGTTTTAATTAGTTCCCCGCATCCAGTGCAGGCGGGAGGGATTGTTAATTGCGCTACCGAACTGCCCCTAATCAAAACGAAACAAAACGGCCTAAACCCAGCCGTCAGAAAACACAGAAAATTTAACTTTTTTCAATGTGTCAATCACTCTCGAGTCATCTGGGACCCACGAGCTAAGCCCAAGGGACTACTAGGGGGGCACTTGAACATTCGTAGTGTCATTCCAAAAAGTGATCAAATTCAACATCTACTCACAGACTCCAACCTTGACTTTCTCTGCCTCTCGGAGACATGGCTCCATAAAAACTCTCCATCTGCTGCTTTGATTGTGCCTGGCTACAATGTTTTCAGGAGAGACAGGACTGAAGGAAGAGGAGGGGGTGTGATGATTTACATTAAAGAACATATCCGATGTAAACAAATTGAGTGGTCATGTGATAATGAACTAGAATGTATTGGCCTGAACATTACACTGTCTCCCCAAATGTCTTTTACCCTCATTGGAATGTATAGGCCACCTTCCACCAAAAGTGTGTTTTTTGATCAGTTTAAAAACATGCTTAGGGAATGTGATTTTGGGAAAGAGGTCATCTTAATGGGAGATTTTAACATTAATTATGAAGACAAGTGTTGTAGGAAAACCCTCAAACGGATCATTAATACCTTTGACCTTACACAGCTAGTTAAAGGGCCAACCAGGGTGACTTGTTGCTCTAAAACACAGATTGATTTGGTGTTCAGTAATAAACCAGAGAGAGTGACTAAATCATTCAATATGGTTACTGGGCTATCTGATCATAATCTGACACTTATAGCCAGAAAGCTGTCTAAGAGCAGGTTTAACCTCTCTACTGTTAGAAAGCCTGATCAACTAAGAATACCTAAGAGTGAATTAAGCTATTTTGAAAATGCAATTAAGGGAATTAACTGGAATGATCTCTTGTCCTATGCAGACGTGGAAGCTGATAGTCAAGTTTTTCTATCCACAATCCAGACTACATTAAATGGTTTCCTAAAGAAAATCAAATCCAAACCTGGCCAAAAGAGCACTCTTCCTTGGCTAAATGGAGAAATCTGGAAATTGATGAAAGAACGAGATTATTATCTAAAAATAGCCCTAAGATCCAAATTAGAGCATGACAGACGTAGGTTTACCATGTTGAGAAATAAGGTGATGAAAGAAATCAGACAGGCCAAGGCAAACTTTTTTATTAACATAATTGGTGAAGCAAAGGGAAATTCTAAACTGATCTGGGAGAATCTAAAAAAGTTAACAGGGAAAGACCATAGTAACACTGCAAAAAGACTAGAAATCATGGTGAATAACAATCTAACACAGGATGCAGTTGAAATAGCAATAGCCTTCAATTCCTACTTTATTGACTCTGTCAGGGTACTGACACAGAACCCCTCCACTGGTTTCTTGGGCTCAGTGCTAGTAAATGATGCTCAACCTGTCTTCATCATAAGGGAGGTTTCTGAGTCAAAGGTGGACAAGGTGATTAGCTCACTAAAGAACTCTAAAGCCAAAGATGTGTTTGGGATGGACTCTACCTTTCTTAAAAACTACAAAGAGTCACTCATTGGCCCCATTACTAAGGTCACCAACACATCTATTGGTCTCGGGGTGTTTCCAAGGGTATGGAAGTCGGCCATAATAACAGCCATCTTTAAATCAGGCGACCCTGCTGACGTGAGTAACTACAGGCCCATTAGTATATTACCTGTGGTGTCAAAGGTTGTTGAAAAGTGTGTAGCAGAACAACTGATTGCCCACCTCAACAACAGCCCCTTCACATTACATTCCATGCAGTTTGGCTTCAGAGCGAAACACTCCACAGAAACGGCCAACTGCTTTCTTCTGGAAAATGTGAAGTCCAAGATGGACAAAGGGGGCGTTGTTGGGGCTGTGTTTCTGGACCTAAGGAAGGCTTTTGATACTGTTAACCATGAGATTCTCATCACAAAATTGTCCAAGTTTAACTTTTCCCCTGATGCCTTGAGATGGATGAAATCATACCTTGAAGGCAGAACTCAGTGTGTCAGAGTGAGCAATGAGCTGTCGCCCACTCTTAGCTATGATGTGGGCGTGCCCCAAGGGTCAATACTGGGGCCCCTCCTGTTCAGCCTGTACATTAATGATCTGCCTTCTGTCTGTACTGGGTCTGAAGTTCAAATGTATGCAGATGATACAGTGATATATGTGCATGCAAAGAGCAAACAACAAGCTGCACAAGAACTCACTACTGTAATGGTCCAGGTTACAAAGTGGCTCAGTGACTCGTGTTTGCATCTCAATGTGAAAAAAACTGTTTGCATGTTCTTCACAAAGAGGGCAACAGATGCTACTGAGCCAGATGTCTATGTGTCAGGGGAGAAGCTCCAGGTGGTATCTGATTTTAAGTACCTTGGCATCATACTTGATTCCAACCTCTCTTTTAAAAAGCACGTGAAAAAGGTAATTCAAATAACCAAATTCAACCTAGCTAATTTCCGATATATTCGAAATTGTTTGACTACAGAGGTAGCAAAACTGTACTTCAAATCTATGATACTCCCCCACTTAACATACTGCTTGACTAGTTGGGCCCAAGCTTGCTGTACAACAGTAAGACCTATTCAGTCTGTCTACAAACAGGCTCTCAAAGTGCTTGATAGGAAGCCCAATAGCCATCATCACTGTCACATCCTCAGAAAGCATGAGCTCCTGAGTTGGGAAAATCTTGTGCAATACACTGATGCATGTCTTGTATTCAAGATCCTAAATGGCTTGGCTCCCCCTCCACTCAGTATTTTTGTTAAACAGAAAACCCAAACATATGGCAGCAGATCCACAAGGTCTGCCATGAGAGGTGACTGTGTAGTTCCCCTAAGGAAAAGCACCTTTAGTAAATCCGCTTTTTCTGTGAGAGCTTCCCATGTCTGGAATACACTGCCATCAGACACACATAACTGCACCACATATCACACTTTCACAAAATGCTTGAAGACATGGCTTAAGGTCAATCAGATTTGTGAACATGGTCCCTAGCTGTGTGTTGCCGCTTTCCATGTCTGTTGTCTAACTTGTGAGGTGTGGAAACACTTTGTTGCTTTTATGA
Organism: Salvelinus namaycush; assembly: GCF_016432855.1. NCBI lineage: Eukaryota > Metazoa > Chordata > Actinopteri > Salmoniformes > Salmonidae > Salvelinus > Salvelinus namaycush. Next base: position 147,319 of record NW_024060242.1, read on the forward strand.
ATTTTGTCTTGCTGCTTTTTGTTCTATGTTGCTCTGTCTGTATGCTACGTCTTGCTTGTCCTATGTTGCTATGTCTGTATGCTATGTCTTGTTCTATGTTGCTATTGTCCATATTGTAATTGTTTTTAATAACCTGCCCAGGGACTGCGGTTGAAAATTAGCCGGCTGGCTAAAACCGGCACTTTTACTGAAACGTTGATTAATGTGCACTGTCCCTGTAAAAATAAAATAAACTCAAACTCAAACTCAAACTTGGTGTACAGGGAGAATACTGTAAGAACGGCCCATGTTCTAAATTCTGTCGCTGTACATTTCAAAAGTGCTGAACAAATTGTTAAATTGACTATGTCCATCTTAGCTCGCTCATTTGTGTCTTAATTGAAATTACGGATTGCCTCTTATTCGCTCATCGTCCCCTTATGCCATAGTTTGTACATCTCAATTGTCAGTAGAAATCACGTTTGTTTAAGCAAGTCAGTCATATCAGCTATGGGTTTTTTTTAAAGCAGTAAATGAGGCTGAATTAACTGTTTTGCTGCCAGACAAGGCTCCACTGATAGCCAGGTGTAGCAGTGGTAAGGTGTTGGGACTCTGCTGTTGGGACAGCTTTATGTAGGCCCTAACAGTTTGTGGTCACAGTTTGTCACCGTTATAGTGCAATTAATGTATTTTTTTCATTTTTTTTATTTCACCTTTATTTAACCAGGTAAGCTAGTTGAAAACAAGTTCTCATTTACAACCAAGGAAGGAGTGTTGTATGACATTGAAGCTTGTTTGGAGGTTAGTTTACACAGTGTCCAAAGAAGGGCCAGATGTATACAGAATGGTGTCGTCTGCATAGAGGTGGATCAGAGAATCACCCGCAGCAAGAGCGACATCGTTGATATACACAGAGAAAAGAGTCGGTCCGAGAATTGAACCCTGTGGTACCCCCATAGAGACTGCCAACAGGCCCTCCGATTTGACACACTGAACTCTGTCTGCGAAGTAGTTGGTGAACCAGGCGAGGCAGTCAGTTGAGAAACCAAGGCTATTGAGTGTGTCGATAAGAATACGGTGATTGACAGAGTTTAGTGTTGTGTAGTGGCTTTCGTTGGCATGCATCCCCCAATTTTTGTTTGCGCCACTTTTAACAAGGCATTTAGAAACTTACGGTTATAAATTGAACATACACAGATGATGTCCTCAGCTCTTCTGCACCTCTATATTTTACATACATTCTCCACTAGAGGGCGCAAACCGATTGATTTCAGCAGCATTTTCAAGTACAGGTAGTAAATCATATTATCCAGACCAGAGCCTTCATGCCTGTTATCAGCAGAGCTGTGCTACAGTAGGTATATCAATTTGAGCTGACATTAAATGGTTAATCCAGAGATTCTTACCTTTGTCACAATTCGGCAGTTTTGTCCAGAACATCATGGTATTTGTAGTTCTTTATGATAGCCACATTAGCAGCTAATTAGCATTCCATTTTTTTGGGGGGGGTGTAAATACATCCAAATATATTGATAAAAGTCACCTTGTCCTAACGAGATTTACTAGGTTATCAAAATGTCATGTCAGGGTAAGCCTACACACAACACAGCCCTTGTTTTAAGCGCTTCCAAAATGAGAAAAATGAATAGTGGGAAAACTATTGGAACCATTTCCTTGTTTGACTGCTAGGTGTTATGGGTATTATGACTCATACTGTTGTACTCTATAGCTAGGGCATATCTCTAATCTAGCAATAGATACTGTTGGTTTTTGCTGTGTAGCATCATTTAATAAGATGACCAATGGTTAGCTAGGTAGCTAGGCTATATCTGTCAGCTAAACAATTACAGTAACAGCATTTCATAATTTTTATTTAATAAAAATATATATTTCACCTTTATTTAACCAGGTAGGCTAGTTGAGAAAAAGGTCTCATTTGCAACTGCGACCTGGCCAAGAATAAAGCAAAGCAGTGCGACACACACAACAACACAGAGTTACACATGGAATAAAGAAAACATAGTCAATAATACAGTAGAACAAAAGAAAACAAAAAGTCTATATACAGTGAGTGCAAATGAGGTAAGATAAGGGAGTTAAGAGAGATTTTTGCAGTTCGTTCCAGTCATTGGCAGCAGAGAACTGGAAGGAAAGACGACCAAAGGAGGAATTGGCTTTGGGGGTGACCAGTGAGATATACCTGCTGGAGCGCGTGCTACGAGTGGGTGCTGCTATGGTGACCAGTGAGCTGAGATAAGGCGGGGCTTTACCTAGCAAAGACTTGTAAAATAACGCAATAGAAAAATCTATGCACACTGTGTGCAAATGTAGAAGAGTATGATATAAAGGGGGAACATAGATACATTCAATATAATTCATGAGTTAAATCATAACCTGTGTTTAAACCCTTTCTCATACTTGAAGTCTTCATGGATTTGGCAAATATCATGTGACATAAAACGCTGTCTTTCTTTCCTTGCATTGATGATACTGCTGTTTGTTGTTATATCATATACTAAGCATTTTAACAATTGATTTACACATTGACCTTGATCTTGTGAAATTCCTGGATATTGCTTGTCAGACTCTTTTTAGTGTGGAGATCTGGGAAGTGGACTGTGACCTCATAACATTTAGTGTTTGGATTGACAATGATTTACCGTTTAAAAAGCATACGAACGAACTTGTTAAGAAGCTAAGTAGCCTTTTTTTTTATAGAAAGATCTTGCCTCTCTCTAGTCAACAGGAAGCACATTGTGCAGTCAACCTTTCTACCTGTTCTTGATTATGGTAATACTAGTCTTAAACCCCTGGATGTCGTTTATGAGCTCCCTTCGTTTTTATCACAGGAGACGGTTTTATTACTACATTCTTTAACAAAAAGTTGGCTGGACCTCTTTAAAGTCATGCAGATCAATCACATCATTACATTCTGTTTGTTTACAAAGCCCTGCTCCATAAGCAGGGCTTATGGACTTACCTAACATCCTTGTTAAGATTTAACAAGTCATCAAACCCGTTCACAGGGTTGGTTAACGTTGAAAACTCCTTTGTCGTCTACAGAGTTAGGTTAACTCCCTTGCACCCTGTGTTTGGAATACGTCACACCCTGATCTGTTTCACCTGTCTTTGTGCTCGTCTCCACCCCCCTCCTGGTGTCGCCCATCTCCCCCCATTATCCCCTGTGTATTTATACCTGTGTTCTCTGTTTGTCTGTTGCCAGTTCGTCTTGTCAGGTCTTATCAGCGTTCTTTCCCGCCTTCCTGTTTCTCTAGTTCTGTTTCCTAGTTTTCCCGGTTCTGACCATTCTGCCTGCCCTGACCCCGAGCCTGCCTGCCGTCCTGTACCTGCCTAACTCTGACCCGATTACGAACCGTTGCCTGCCCTCGACCTGCCCTTTGCATGCCCCGTGTTTCTAATTAAACATCTGAGAACTGTACTATCCGCCTCCCGTGTCTGCATCTGGGTCACATCCTGAGTCGTGATTGAATAATCTACAAAATATGTTTTAATTGGATGCTTTGAAGTCCCTAGGGCAATTCATACAGCTAAAAGAGGATTTTTATCATGAAAAATGTGTTTGTTTTAATTTACTGTTTTGTATCTTAATGTGCATATTGTCTATATTTATGTTTATCCATTGTTGTATGTGCTTATTTTTGTATTGTGCTGGGCTCATTTGTAAAAAAGACTTTAGTTTCAATATGAGTTCCCTGTTGAAATAAAGGGAAATAATATTTTGATACTTGAGTGCAGTCGATATAGCAGAGCTTGTCATGTAGTGTGTACGATATCACAAATGTAATTACATGAAAATGCTATAATACTACAGAATTCTAAGACGTGTATGTTATATATGCAGGATAGATCCTGTGGTGGACTGCATTAGCATCGAATAGTCCCCGCGATATGCAACTTTTCAGGGAAGTCAGGGACCAACACACGCAGTCAGTCAGGAAAGCAAAGGCTAGCTTTTTCAAACAGAAATTTGCATCCTGTAGCTCTAACTCCAAAACGTTTTGGGACACTGTAAAGTCCATGGAGAATAATAGGCTAGGAAACACTGTCACCACCGATAAATCCACGATAATCGAGAATTTCAATAAGCATTTATCTACGGCTGGCCATGCTTTCCTCCTGGCTACCCCTACCCCGGCCAACAGCTCCGCAACCCCCGCAGCTACTTGCCCAAGCCTCCCCAGCTTCTCCTTCACCCAAATCCAGACAGCAGATGTTCTGAAAGAGCTGCAAAATCTGGACCCGTACAAATTAGCTGGGCTAGACAATCTGGACCCTCTCTGTCTAAAATTATCCGCTGTCATTGTTGCAACCCTTATTACCAGTCTGTTCAACCTCTCTTTCATATCGTCCGAGATCCCTAAAGATTGGAAAGCTGCCGTGGTCATCCGCCTCTTCAAAGGGGGAGACACTCTAGACCCAAACTGTTTTAGACCTATATCCATCCTGCCCTGCCTTTCTAAAGTCTTCGAAAGCCAAGTTAACAAACAGATCACTGACCATTTTGAATCCCACCGTACCTTCTCTGCTGTGCAATCCGGTTTCCGAGTTGGTCATGGGTGCACCTCAGCCACGCTCAAGGTCCTAAACGATATCATAACCTCCATCGTTAAAAGACAGTACTGTGCAGCTGTCTTCATCGACCTGGCCATACAACACTCCTTCTGTGGCCTCCAACTGCTCTTAAACGCTAGTAAAACCAAATGCATGTTTTTCAACCGTTCGCTGCCCGCACCCACCCGCCCGACCAGCATCACTACCCTGGACGGTTCTGACTTAGAATATGTGGACAACTACAAATACCTAGGTGTCTGGCTAGACTGTAAACTCTCCTTCCGGACTCACATTAAGCATCTCCAATCCAAAATTAAATCTAGAATCGGCTTCCTATTTCACAAAAAAGCCTCCTTCACTCACGCCGCCAAACATACCCTTGTAAAACTGATTATCCTACTGATCCTCGACTTTGACGATGTCATCTACAAAATAGCTTCCAATACTCTACTCAGCAAATTGGATGTAGTCTATCACAGTGCCATCCGTTTTGTCACCAAAGCCCCATATACCACCCACCACTGCGACCTGTATGCTCTCGTTGGCTGGCCCTCGCCGCATATTCGTCGCCAGACCCACTGGCTCCAGGTCATCTATAAGTCTATGCTAGGTAAAGCCCCGCCTTATCTCAGCTCACTGGTCACGATAACAACACCCACCCGTAGCACGCGCTCCAGCAGGTATATCTCACTGGTCACCCCCAAAGCCAACACCTCCTTTGCCCGCCTTTCCTTCCAGTTCTCTGCTGCCAATGACTGGAACGAATTGCAAAAATCGCTGAAGCTGGAGACTTATATTTCCCTCACTAACTTTAAACATCAGCTGTCAGAGCAGCTAACCGATCGCTGCAGCTGTACATAGCCCATCTGTAAATAGCCCACCCAAACTACCTACCTCATCCCCATATTGTTTTTAATGTACTTTTCTGCTCTTTTGCACACCAGTATTTCTACTTGCACATCATCATCTGCTCATCTATCACTCCAGTGTTAATCTGCTAAATTGTAATTACTTTGCTACTATGGCCTATTTATTGCCTTACCTCCTCAAGCCATTTGCACACACTGTATATAGACATTATTTTTTTCTATTGTGTTATTGACTGTACGCTTGTTTATTCCATGTGTAACTCTGTGTTGTTTGTCACACTGCTTTGCTTTATCTTGGCCAGGTCGCAGTTGTAAATGAGAACGTGTTCTCAACTGGCCTACCTGGTTAAATAAAGGTGAAATATATATATTTTTTTAATTCAACCTCTTAGGTAAACAGCTCTCTGCTGGCCTGTCTACTGTATCTTCACAAGTAATATATGGAACAAGGATTACATTAAAAGCTTGACAACTGAAAGTTATTAGCAGTATTGCATGTTTTACAAATCTACTTCTTGCAGTGAAATTAATTATTTGACGCCTCTTTCTCAAATATGACTTGTTTCAACTATTCGTTGTTTTTTTACCCTGGCTGTACATGGCTTTCTTGCACTGACTGTAATTTGGGGAGCATAAACTGTAAATGTGGAGGAGAACCTTGGATAATAAATGTGCAGGTAGCATTTCCTTCACAAAATAATTTATAATGTCACACACGTCACTGTGTTGAAGAAATGTCTCTGTAGTCGGCCCTGTTTTCACAGCATCCAACTGTGAAATGACTTTTCTCAATTGCTGATTTGGACTCATAGGGTTTTCGTTAAGTGATCTTTTTGTGACATTCTTTGAAAGTGGATATTTTCTTCAGAAATGTCAAAACAGGAAAGGCTTGGCCCTCAAGATAATTGATGGAATAGTTACATGTTGGAATAACATCAATACCGGAACTCATTACGTTATTCATTAAACTATATAACTCCTGCTGGGTCCTCAATGTTTGTAGATTCTATAGAGAGGATGGTTATCAGCCGTAATAATTAAAAGAGTCAAATATAAAGACGGGTCCACTGGTGTCCTTTCTTGCTGTTCATCCCTGAATGACAGACTCCTGACCTCTATCAGTAGGTCAACCTCTCATTGCCAACTGCTGGAAGATCATTAAAGTGAGATGGGGATACAGGGTTTCACATTACAAAATGGTGACTTTTGATTTAATCGGAGAAACAGAAAGTTCTAGAATATCTAGAGTGCTGGTCCAAATGGTTGTTCTACTGCTGCACGTTTACCGCTTGTCACTTTGTAATAATTTGCTTTTAAAAGAACGTCAAGCCTTTTATGTTTGACGTTTCTAAAAGGACAAGTAATAATCACTTGTATTTTCTCACAAATTACAATTTGTAGAGATGGGCTGTGATCCATGAATCAATCCAAGACCCAAGTCCAAGAGGCCAAACTTTGAATTAATTGTGACCAAGCTGGGTTTAAGAAAGTTGTTGGAAGGTTATGCATAATTGGGGTGATATAAACCTATAGCAACATGATTTGTTTTTGATATATGTTTTTGTCAGGCCAAGCGATTGACCTGATGCATTTTTGGCACATATCAAGGCTGGCCTTGCGCTGATTTTAATGTGTAGAGGTTCTCCATCACTATGACGATTTGGTTAATCTAGGTTGTTAAGAGGTATTTTTTTTAAAGAAATAATAATTTCACCTTTATTTATCTAGGCAAGTCAGTTAAGAACAAGTTCTTATTTTCAATGACAGCCTAGGAACAGTGGGTTAACTGCCTTGTTCAGGGCCAGAATGACAGATTTTTACCTTTTCAGCTCGGGGATTCAATCTTGCAACCTTTTGGTTACTAGTCCAACACTCTTACCACTAGGCTACCTGCCACCATGGTATGAGCCATCATTAGGTTAATCTAGGCTGTTAACAGGTATGGATCATCATTAGGTTAAACTATGTTAACAGGTATGGATCATCATTGGGTTAAACTATGTTAACAGGTATGGATCATCATTGGGTTAAACTATGTTAACAGGTATGGATCATCATTGGGTTAGTGGTTAAAAACAAACTGCAAGAGTTGTGGAACAGGGAGGCAAAAGAAAGACACTTGTATAAGATTCAGGAAAAGGTGGTGGCAGGGAGGTCATCAAGCCGAGAGAGAAGGAAGGAAAGTGTAATCACAAGGCTGAAACTGGGACACACAAAGCTCAATAGTACAGTTAAATTTGTGGGGAAACATCCGACTGGGAGGTGTGATCATTGTCAGGAAGAGATGGAGACAGTGGAACACGTTCTACTTCAGTGCCAGAAATATGTGAGGGAAAGGGAGCGATTGTTATTAGATTTGAGGAGAAATGGGGTTTAACAGCCAGGATTAAGTGAACTGCTGGGGAAATCACCAGGGGATGTCGTATTTAATTATGTATTTCGTTTCCTTAGCGAGACAAGAATATTGGTTCGGAGTTAGACCTTTCCTGTCTCTGGTCTACACTCTAGTCCAGTTGGTGGCGGTAATGCACCTTAAAGTTGGTTGCCAACTGCCATTAAAAAAAAATCCACAGAAGAAGAAGACGAAGAAGAAAAAGACAGCTGCTGCTTTACTAAATTTCTAAAGTATACCTAGTTGTTACAAACATGGACAACTCTGGAAAAGAGAAGGAAGCCTCGGCTCTGATTGCTGAGGCTGAAAAGAAACTGAAATCGTCTCAGTCGTTTTTTGGGGCGTTGTTTGGGTGAGCATTCCGGCTAGCTAGCCCCGGTAGTTTAGCTAATAATCGCAAATAGTACAGTGAGTAACGTTAGGTACTGTTTGCTAATTATCTTACTGTTAGCTATTAGTTACCAACTACAATTTAACGTTTATTGTCGAAGAAAAAAAAAGTTATCTAGTATTGGTCTACTAACGTTAGTGCAATTTCATCATCCAGCTAACAGCAGTTAGCTTAGCTAGCAAACAAGTCAACAAAGTAATTTAGCTAGCTAACTTTAGCCTGTTGGACAACCAAAAAAAAGTACCCAAAAACTGTTGAAATTAGTTGAGGTATTTTTTGACTTGGACTAAGTTGTATTTCTATATTGGCTGGTAACACATGAGAGTAAAGTAAAGCAAACGTATTTTTCTATTTTATTCTATGGCCCCTTGTTTACTGGTATTCTGCCAGCAGTACAAACGGTGACGTCACGTTTCTACTTGTCTCAGCTGAAGTGGGTGGGAAATACTCAGCAGGGTCTCTACTAACCAAATAGGGTTACTTTTGAAGGTGGACTGTCACCCAGCAGCACTTTGTTCTCCACGACCTCCATAGTTCCTAATGCAAAACACTGTAATAGACAGTACATGGGATAACCCTCATATTGCCTTGTAGAGAGATGTCAACAAAGACACAATGATGGACTGGCATACCTGTTAACCTAGATTAACCTAATGATGATGATCCATACCTGTTCACAAGGCAAGCCTTGACATGTGCCCAAAAAATGCATCAGGACAATTGCATGGCCTGACCCACAAAGAAAATTGTTGAGCTAGTATCCTCGTAAAATCATGTTGCTATAGGTTTATATCACCCCAATTATGCATAGCCTTCCAACAACTTTCTTAAACCCAGCTTGGTCACAATTAATTCAAAGGTTGGCCTCTTGGACTTGGGTCTTGGATTGATTCATGGATCACAGCCCATCTCTACAAATTGTAATTTGTGAGAAAATACAAGTGATTATTACTTGTCCTTTTAGAAACGTCAAACATAAAAGGCTTGACGTTCTTTTAAAAGCAAGTTATTACAAAGTGACAAGCGGTAAATGTGCAGCAGTAGAACAACCATTTGGACCAGCACTCTAGATATTCTAGAACTTTCTGTTTCTCCGATTAAATCAAAAGTCACCATTTTGTAATGTGAAACCCTGTATCCCCATCTCACTTTGAAGATCTTCCAGCAGTTGGCAGTGAGAGGTTGACCTACTGATAGAGGTCAGGAGTCTGTCATTCAGGGATGAACAGCAAGAAAGAACACCAGTGGACCCGTCTTTATATTTGACTCTTTTAATTATTACGGCTGATAACCGTCCTCTCTATAGAATCTACAAACATTGAGGACCCAGCAGGAGTTATATAGTTTAATGAATAATGTAATGAGTTCCGGTATTGATGTTATTCCAACATGTAACTATTCCATCAATCATCTTGAGGGTCAAGCCTTTGCTGTTTTGACATTTCTGAAGAAAATATCCACTTTCAAAGAATGTCACAAAAAGATCACTTAACGAAAACCCTATGAGTCCAAATCAGCAATTGAGAAAAGTCATTTCACAGTTGGATGCTGTGAAAACAGGGCCGACTACAGAGACATTTCTTCAACACAGCGACGTGTGTGACATTATAAATTATTTTGTGAAGGAAATGCTACCTGCACATTTATTATCCAAGGTTCTCCTCCACATTGACAGTTTATGCTCCCCAAATTACAGTCAGTGCAAGAAAGCCATGTATAGCCAGGGTAAAAAAACAACGAATAGTTGAAACAAGTCATATTTGAGAAAGAGGTGTCAAATAATTAATTTCACTGCAAGAAGTAGATTTGTAAAACATGTAATACTGCTAATAACTTTCAGTTGTCAAGCTTTTAATGTAATCCTTGTTCCATATATTACTTGTGAAGATACAGTAGATACAGGACAGCAGAGAGCTGTTTACCTAAGAGCTTGAATCTATCCTGCATATATAACAAACACATCTAAGAATTCTGTAGTATTATAACGAGCTCTACTATATCATGTATCAAAATCAAGTCTGGGCTTTACCTTAGAAACGGTCCAATAACTTCTGAACAAGTCTTTCTGTCTGGTATAATACCAGAAGAAATGGTGGAACAGTACTACGTACAGATATAATCGTATCAGGAGAAACTGTGGAACAGTACTATGTTCAGAAAGACCAAAGTAATATGTGCACTGACAAATGCTCAAAGAACGACTCATCTGGGTCTAAAGGTCTAATTCCGAAGACAACCAAAACTTCCATCTCCACATACTAAAGAGGATTATAACCTATGAATGATCTTTTGAAATCACATCCTTAAGGAATAGTGTGTTAATGTCACCTATGTTTCTTTTTTTTTGACAGTCAGGAATTACATTGTTTGTTTTGTGACAGCAAAGAGGTTACGCCAAATGTGCCCTGGGAACTAAAGGTTCTCGCTCTACAAGCCAATATGATGGCTATCCAATGTACAGTGTATTGCATTAGGGGGGGTTATGGAGGGGGTACGGAGAGGGTGGAGTGAAAAGCCAGCAGCAGGCCGTGCGACACAGTCCCTCTCCAAAATGATCCATACTTGGTTAGTAGAGACCGTACTGAGTATTCCCCACCTCACTTTAGCTGAGACAGGTAGAAAAGTTCCCTCTCTACAAGCCAATATGTATCCCATGTACTGTCTATTACATTGGGAGCTATGGAGGGTGTGGAGTACAACGTGCTGCTGGGTGACAGTCCCACCCCCCTCCAAAAACAACCCCTATTTGCTTAGTAGAGACCCTGCTGAGTATTTCCCACCCACTTTAGCTGAGACGGGTAGAAATGTTCTCTCTACAAGCCAGTAAGTATCTCATGTACCCTGTATTGCATTGCAGTGGGTGAAGTAAGGAATCATCAGTACTCTGTATTAAACCAGTTGCCCAGCACAAGAGACCCATTTAAGTTATGCAGACTCTATTGAGTAATAAAAACTTTTTTTTTTAAAGTATATTTCTTTTCAGTATAGCCTGTCCTACACAATTAGCTTTCAGCATACCAGTATTTGTGTAAACTTTCAAATAAATCCTGGTATGAATAATACAATATTCAAAACAAAATGCATAAAATTACTACCCCCCCCCCCCAGTGCTAGAATGCAAAAATATGTGATATTCCCAAAGTTAGGTCTTTGCAGGTGGACTCTTATTTTGGAGGGGGAAAAATTGTCTGCGATTGTGCAGTCAGCATAATAGTCTGCTATTGTGAAATGACCTCACAGCCTGTCCATCATCAGTTGATTTAAACATGATGGTGTCTGTTAGGCTCTGGTTGTTACATTCTGTTCCCCAATCCACTACTGAAGACCTTTTTGTCTTCACACTTTATTTTGAAACATCAACAATGATTGCTTACTCATAATATTTCTCAATCATACCTTGGGTTGTTTAGTTAATAGGTCTAGTTGTTGTCTCATCTCATGCACACATTTGAACTGCTATTCTGACAGTAGTTTTTTGCCAATACAGTCTGTGATATACTTGACAATATTTTAAACAAAGCCTACACTGTGTTGCTAGTCCTGATACCACCTGTTTAGTGCCTCTGGCTCACTGCTACTCTTCTTCTGTTGATGCAGAGGCTCATCCAAGATGGAGGAGGCCTGTGATATGTACGCCAGGGCTGCCAACATGTACAAGATGGCGAAGAACTGGTGTGGTGAGAACACTGTCTTGTAACCATATAGAACTGGTGTGGGGAGAACACTGTCTTGTAACCATATAGAACTGGTGTGGGGAGAACACTGTCTTGTAACCATATAGAACTGGTGTGAGGAGAACACTGTCTTGTAACCATATAGAACTGGTGTGAGGAGAACACTGTCTTGTAACCATATAGAACTGGTGTGGGGAGAACACTGTCTTGTAACCATATAGAACTGGTGTGGGGAGAACACTGTCTTGTAACCATATAGAACTGGTGTGAGGAGAACACTGTCTTGTAACCATATAGAACTGGTGTGAGGAGAACACTGTCTTGTAACCATATAGAACTGGTGTGGGGAGAACACTGTCTTGTAACCATATAGAACTGGTGTGGGGAGAACACTGTCTTGTAACCATATAGAACTGGTGTGGGGAGAACACTGTCTTGTAACCATATAGAACTGGTGTGGGGAGAACACTGTCTTGTAACCATATAGAACTGGTGTGGGGAGAACACTGTCTTGTAACCATATAGAACTGGTGTGGGGAGAACACTGTCTTGTAACCATATAGAACTGGTGTGGGGAGAACACTGTCTTGTAACCATATAGAACTGGTGTGGGGAGAACACTTTTGTAGCCTTTCTGGCAGGCTGAAGGGGGTGGGGTTTCCACCTGTAGCGGGTGGTGCTGCTATGGTGACCAGTGAGATATACCTGCTGGAGTGCGTGCTACGGGTGATGCTGCTATTGTGACCAGTGAGCTGAGATAAGGCGGGGCTTTACCTAGCAAGGACTCATCGATGACCTGAAGCCAGTGGGTTTGGCGACGAATATGTAGTGAGGGCCAGCCAACGAGAGCATACAGGTCGCAGTGGTGGGTAGAATATGGGGCTTTGGTGACTAAACGGATGGCACTGTGATAGACTACATCCATATAGAATCGGTTTGGTGATAACATTGCTTTTTATCCATATAGATCCGGTAATGAGGCCAATGGAACTCGACCAAAACAATGGGAATGAAACACTTGTTGGAAAGATTCTGAATCTCCTCATAGCCTCTATTTAGGTTATTGTCTCTGTGTTTTACACTATGTTGAGGTAAAAATCAGAATATAACCCTTGTATGGATGTCATCGTCACCAATCAACTGCATTGCAGTTAAAAAACGACTGGCTACTACCACCCAATTTTATTTATGCTAGCTATGCTATGCTACCAGTTTATACGAAAAGGAGTTAGTGTTTTAGCAGTCACTTCTTCTAAACTTTAAAATGAACTGCTTCTTGGGCTGCACCATTTGAATTCAGATAAGACCGTGCCGTTAGATGCTGGTGAGGAGAGAAAGGGCGTCACCTCGCCGTAGCTCCATCGTAGGCAGAATGTGGGTCGGAGAAACACGAGCGCTGCTAGTTTTAACGACAACGTCGATTTGGTGCCAAAGAAGGATCTTCAAGTGGTATGGCAGCGTTGTGATCGTGGATATGGCAGCGTTGTGATGGGGGATATGGCAGCGTTGTGATCGTGGATATGGCAGCGTTGTGATGGGGGATATGGCAGCGTTGTGATCGTGGATATGGCAGCGTTGTGATCGTGGATATGGCAGCGTTGTGATCGTGGATATGGCAGCGTTGTGATCGTGGATATGGCAGCGTTGTGATCGTGGATATGGCTGCGTTGTGATCGTGGATATGGCTGCGTTGTGATCGTGGATATGGCTGCGTTGTGATCGTGGATATGGCTGCGTTGTGATCGTGGATATGGCTGCGTTGTGATCGTGGATATGGCAGCGTTGTGATCGTGGATATGGCTGCGTTGTGATCGTGGATATGGCTGCGTTGTGATCGTGGATATGGCTGCGTTGTGATCGTGGATATGGCTGCGTTGTGATCGTGGATATGGCTGCGTTGTGATCGTGGATATGGCTGCGTCGTGATCGTGGATATGGCAGCGTCGTGATCGTGGATATGGCAGCGTTGTGATCGTGGATATGGCTGCGTTGTGATCGTGGATATGGCTGCGTTGTGATCGTGGATATGGCTGCGTTGTGATCGTGGATATGGCTGCGTTGTGATCGTGGATATGGCTGCGTTGTGATCGTGGATATGGCTGCGTTGTGATCGTGGATATGGCTGCGTTGTGATCGTGGATATGGCTGCGTTGTGATCGTGGATATGGCTGCGTTGTGATCGTGGATATGGCTGCGTTGTGATGGGGGATATGGCAGCGTTGTGATGGGGGATATGGCTGCGTTGTGATGGGGGATATGGCTGCGATGGGGGGGATATGGCTGCGTTGTGATAGTGGATATAGTTCATTCAAAGTATTCAGACCCCTTGACTTTTCCCAAATTTTTGTTACGTTACAGCCTTATTCTACAATTTATTGAATATTTTTTTCTTCTCAATCTACATGCAACCATTTTTACTTAAGTATTTAGACCCTTTACTCAGTACTTTGTTGAAGCACCTTTGGCAGCGATTACAGCATGGAGTCTTCTTGGGTATGACACTACAAGCTTGGCACACCTGTATTTGGGGAGTTTCTCCCATTCTTCTCTGCAGATCCTCTCAATCTCTGTCAGGTTGGATGGGGAGCGTCGCTGCACAGCTATTTTCAGGTCTCTCCAGAGATGTTCGATCGGGTTCAAGTCCGGGCTCTGGCTGGGCCACTCAAAGACATTCAGAGACTTGTCCCAAAGCCACGCTTGCGTTGTCTTTGCTGTGTGCTCTGTTCATCTTTGCCTCGATCCTGACTAGTCTCCCAGTCCCTACCTTTTGGAAAAACATCCCCACAACATGATGCTGCCACCACCATGCTTCACCGTAGGGATGGCACCAGGTTTCCTCCAGACATGATGCTTGGCATTCAGGCCAAATAGTTCAATCTTGGTTTCACCAGACCAGAGAATCTTGTTTGTCATGGTCCGAGTCCTTTAGGTGCCTTTTGGCAAACTCCAAGTGGGCTTGTCATGTGCCTTTTACTGAGGAGTGGCTTCCGTCTGGCCACTCTACCATATAGGCCTGATTGGTGGCGTGCTGCAGAGATGGTTGTCCTTCTGGAAGGTTCTCCTATCTCCACAGAGGAACTCTGGAGCTCTGTCAGATTGACCATCGGGTTCTTGGTCACCTCCCTGACCAATGCCCTTCTCCCCTAATTGCTCAGTTTGGCCAGGCGGCCAGTTCTAGGAAGAGTCTTGGTGGTTCCAAACTTCTTCCATTTTAAGAATGATGGAGGCCATTGTGTTCTTGAATGCAGTAGAAATGTTTTGGTACCCTTCCCCAGATCCGTGCCTCAATGCAATCCTGTCTTGGAGCTTTACGGACAATTCCTTCGACCTCATGGCTTGGTTTTTGCTCTGACATGCACTGTCAACTGAGGGACCTTATATAGACAGGTGTGTGCCTTTCTAAATCATGTCCAATCAATTTACCACAGGTGGACTCCAATCAAGCTGTAGAAACATCTCAAGGAAACAAGATGCACCTGAGCTCAATTTTGATTCTCATAGGAAAAGGGTCTGAATACTTATGTAAATAAGGTATTTTTGTTTTTTATTTGTAATACATTTCTAAACCTGTTTTCACTTTGTCATTATTGTGTGTAGACTGATGAGTAATTTTTTGTTTTAATTCATTTTATAAGGCTCTAACGTAACAAAATGTGGGGGAAAAAGTCAAGGGGTCTGAATACTTTCCGAATGCACTTTGTCTGTATTGTGATAGTAGGATAATATGGCTGTATTGTGATAGTTGGTTGTGATAGTTGGATAATATGGCTGTATTGTGATAGTAGGATAATATGGCTGTATTGTGATAGTAGGATAATATGGCTGTATTGTGATAGTTGGTTGTGATAGTTGGATAATATGGCTGTATTGTGATAGTTGGTTGTGATAGTAGGATAGTATGGCTGTATTGTGATAGTAGGATAATATGGCTGTATTGTGATAGTAGGATAATATGGTTGGATAATATGGCTGTATTGTGATAGTAGGATAATATGGCTGTATTGTGATAGTAGGATAATATGGCTGTATTGTGATAGTTGGTTGTGATAGTTGGATAATATGGCTGTATTGTGATAGTTGGTTGTGATAGTTGGATAATATGGCTGTATTGTGATAGTTGGTTGTGATAGTAGGATAGTATGGCTGTATTGTGATAGTAGGATAATATGGCTGTATTGTGACAGTAGGATAATATGGTTGGATAATATGGCTGTATTGTGATAGTAGGATAATATGGCTGTATTGTGATAGTAGGATAATATGGCTGTATTGTGATAGTTGGTTGTGATAGTTGGATAATATGGCTGTATTGTGATAGTTGGTTGTGATAGTTGGATAATATGGCTGTATTGTGATAGTTGGTTGTGATAGTTGGATAATATGGCTGTATTGTGATAGTTGGTTGTGATAGTAGGATAGTATGGCTGTATTGTGATAGTTGGTTGTGATAGTAGGATAATATGGCTGTATTGTGATAGTAGGATAGTATGGCTGTATTGTGATAGTAGGATAGTATGGCTGTATTGTGATAGTTGGTTGTGATAGTAGGATAGTATGGCTGTATTGTGATAGTTGGTTGTGATAGTAGGATAATATGGCTGTGTTGTGATAGTAGGCTAATATGGCTGTATTGTGATAGTAGGATAGTATGGCTGTATTGTGATAGTTGGTTGTGATAGTAGGATAATATGGCTGTATTGTGATAGTTGGTTGTGATAGTAGGATAATATGGCTGTATTGTGATAGTAGGATAGTATGGCTGTATTGTGATAGTTGGTTGTGATAGTAGGCTAATATGGCTGTATTGTGATAGTAGGATAGTATGGCTGTATTGTGATAGTTGGTTGTGATAGTTGGATAATATGGCTGTATTGTGATAGTTGGTTGTGATAGTTGGTTGCGATAGTAGGATAGTATGGCTGTATTGTGATAGTTGGTTGTGATAGTAGGCTAATATGGCTGTATTGTGATAGTAGGATAGTATGGCTGTATTGTGATAGTTGGTTGTGATAGTCGGATAATATGGCTGTATTGTGATAGTTGGTTGTGATAGTAGGCTAATATGGCTGTATTGTGATAGTTGGTTGTGATAGTTGGATAATATGGCTGCATTGTGATAGTTGGTTGTGATAGTAGGATAGTATGGCTGTATTGTGATAGTAGGATAGTATGGCTGTATTGTGATAGTTGGTTGTGATAGTAGGATAATATGGCTGTATTGTGATAGTAATATAGTATGGCTGTATTGTGATAGTAGGATAGTATGGCTGTATTGTGATAGTTGGTTGTGATAGTAGGCTAATATGGCTGTATTGTGATAGTAGGATAGTATGGCTGTATTGTGATAGTTGGTTGTGATAGTAGGATAGTATGGCTGTATTGTGATAGTAGGATAGTATGGCTGTATTGTGATAGTAGGATAGTATGGCTGTATTGTGATAGTTGGTTGTGATAGTAGGATAGTATGGCTGTATTGTGATAGTAGGATAGTATGGCTGTATTGTGATAGTTGGTTGTGATAGTAGGCTAATATGGCTGTATTGTGATAGTAGGATAGTATGGCTGTATTGTGATAGTAGGATAGTATGGCTGTATTGTGATAGTTGGTTGTGATAGTAGGATAATATGTTTGTATTGTGATAGTAGGATAGTATGGCTGTATTGTGATAGTAGGATAGTATGGCTGTATTGTGATAGTTGGTTGTGATAGTAGGCTAATATGGCTGTATTGTGATAGTTGGTTGTGATAGTAGGCTAATATGGCTGTATTGTGATTGTGCTGACAAACTGCCTGGGAGCTCCTCAGTGGTGAAACTCCTCCTCCTTCAATCAGTGGTGAACCAGGTGGAACAAATCTTCCAGGCAATCTGGGCGTGCCAGCACCTGGCTCTGCTGTTGTCTTTAGACCGCAGTGAAAGGAGCATTTATAACACCACAAGACCAAGGAAACTTCATCTTTGTGATCAAGGTGACTGTGCAAGTCCAAGCCCTCCACAAAACTGTGAAAGACAGCCGGTAAGCGCCATATTGGCCATGCTTGGCTAGACTGACTTAAGCAGTGCACTGCTAATGATACTCTGGAAAACACAGACTCTTAACTCTTAACTTTGATAGGACTTTTGCAGTGGTATTTATAACTTCAAATGTTGTTTGTGGGGTATAAAGGAAAAGTAAGAAGAGCCAAATTCATTGTTGACAAAGAACTTGTTTGAAATGGTTAAAAGTAATTTAGACTTTGTAGAAATCTTAGTAAACCAAGTTCTTAATTCAGTAACAAATGTATAGTCTAAAAAATCTTTGGCTAAAAAATGTAAGATTTGTCTGCTTAAAACTATTGATTAGAAAATAAATGTAATTTTTTACTACTAAAAATATTTTGAATGTATTTGGCTAAAATGCAAATTTAGATAAAAAAATACTGATTCTGCTCATTTGATTAAAAATGGTGGGTTTCTATTTTGGGAAACATTTGCTTAAAAGTGGAAACCTTGTATTTTATAATGGCAGAAATGTGTTTATCTGAGGTGAATGTGGATAATTTTGTGTATTTAATTAGGCTGTCAACTCAAATAATAGCTTGTATTTGTCATCTCTTTTTTGAGGTTTTTCACCTGTTTACTGCCAACCAAAGAATGGTAAATAAAAGACAAACAACTGATTCCATGGCTGTTTATTGAGTGAAATCCAGTTAAAATCTTCATGTGGAGGGACTGTCCTTTTCAAGTGGGGAATTGCACAAGAAAGAGGTCAAAACTTGACAGTGATAGTAGGATAGTATGGCTGTATTGTGATAGTTGGTTGTGATAGTCGGATAATATGGCTGTATTGTGATAGTTGGTTGTGATAGTAGGCTAATATGGCTGTATTGTGATAGTAGGATAGTATGGCTGTATTGTGATAGTTGGTTGTGATAGTAGGCTAATATGGCTGTATTGTGATAGTAGGATAGTATGGCTGTATTGTGATAGTTGGTTGTGATAGTAGGATAATATGGCTGTATTGTGATAGTTGGTTGTGATAGTTGGATAATATGGCTGCATTGTGATAGTTGGTTGTGATAGTAGGATAGTATGGCTGTATTGTGATAGTTGGTTGTGATAGTAGGCTAATATGGCTGTATTGTGATAGTAGGATAGTATGGCTGTATTGTGATAGTTGGTTGTGATAGTAGGCTAATATGGCTGTATTGTGATAGTAGGATAGTATGGCTGTATTGTGATAGTAGGATAGTATGGCTGTATTGTGATAGTTGGTTGTGATAGTAGGATAATATGGCTGTATTGTGATAGTTGGTTGTGATAGTAGGCTAATATGGCTGTATTGTGATAGTAGGATAGTATGGCTGTATTGTGATAGTTGGTTGTGATAGTAGGATAGTATGGCTGTATTGTGATAGTTGGTTGTGATAGTTGGATAATATGGCTGTATTGTGATAGGTGGTTGTGATAGTAGGATAGTATGGCTGTATTGTGATAGTTGGTTGTGATAGTAGGATAGTATGGCTGTATTGTGATAGTAGGATAGTATGGCTGTATTGTGATAGTTGATTGTGATAGTAGGATAATATGGCTGTATTGTGATAGTAGGATAGTATGGCTGTATTGTGATAGTTGATTGTGATAGTAGGATAGTATGGCTGTATTGTGATAGTTGGTTGTGATAGTTGGATAATATGGCTGTATTGTGATAGGTGGTTGTGATAGTAGGATAGTATGGCTGTATTGTGATAGTTGGTTGTGATAGTAGGATAGTATGGCTGTATTGTGATAGTAGGATAGTATGGCTGTATTGTGATAGTAGGATAGTATGGCTGTATTGTGATAGTTGGTTGTGATAGTAGGATAAAATGGCTGTTTTGTGATAGTTGGTTGTGATAGTAGGCTAATATGGCTGTATTGTGATAGTAGGATAGTATGGCTGTATTGTGATAGTTGGTTGTGATAGTAGGATTAAATGGCTGTTTTGTGATAGTTGGTTGTGATAGTTGGATAATATGGCTGTATTGTGATAGTAGGATAATATGGCTGTATTGTGATAGTAGGATAATATGGCTGTATTGTAATAGTAGGATAATATGGCTGTATTGTAATAGTAGGATAATATGGCTGTATTGTGATAGTAGGATAATATGGCTGTATTGTGATAGTTGGATAATATGACTGTATTGTGATAGTTGGTTGTGATAGTTGGATAATATGGCTGTATTGTGATAGTTGGATAATATGACTGTATTGTGATAGTAGGATAGTATGACTGTATTGTGATAGTAGGATAGTATGGCTGTATTGTGATAGTAGGATAGTATGGCTGTATTGTGATAGTAGGATAGTATGGCTGTATTGTGATAGTTGGATAGTATGGCTGTATTGTGATAGTTGGATAGTATGGCTGTATTGTGATAGTTGGATAGTATGGCTGTATTGTGATAGTTGGATAGTATGGCTGTATTGTGATAGTTGGATAATATGGCTGTATTGTGATAGTTGGATAATATGGCTGTATTGTGATAGTTGGATAATATGGCTGTATTGTGATAGTTGGATAATATGGCTGTATTGTGATAGTTGGATAGTATGGCTGTATTGTGATAGTAGGATAGTATGGCTGTATTGTGATAGTAGGATAGTATGGCTGTATTGTGATAGTTGGATAGTATGGCTGTATTGTGATAGTTGGATAATATGGCTGTATTGTGATAGTTGGATAATATGGCTGTATTGTGATAGTTGGATAATATGGCTGTATTGTGATAGTTGGATAATATGGCTGTATTGTGATAGTAGGCTAATATGGCTGTATTGTGATAGTAGGATAGTATGGCTGTATTGTGATAGTTGGTTGTGATAGTAGGCTAATATGGCTGTATTGTGATAGTAGGATAGTATGGCTGTATTGTGATAGTAGGATAGTATGGCTGTATTGTGATAGTTGGTTGTGATAGTAGGATAATATGGCTGTATTGTGATAGTTGGTTGTGATAGTAGGCTAATATGGCTGTATTGTGATAGTAGGATAGTATGGCTGTATTGTGATAGTTGGTTGTGATAGTAGGATAGTATGGCTGTATTGTGATAGTTGGTTGTGATAGTTGGATAATATGGCTGTATTGTGATAGGTGGTTGTGATAGTAGGATAGTATGGCTGTATTGTGATAGTTGGTTGTGATAGTAGGATAGTATGGCTGTATTGTGATAGTAGGATAGTATGGCTGTATTGTGATAGTTGATTGTGATAGTAGGATAATATGGCTGTATTGTGATAGTAGGATAGTATGGCTGTATTGTGATAGTTGATTGTGATAGTAGGATAGTATGGCTGTATTGTGATAGTAGGATAGTATGGCTGTATTGTGATAGTAGGATAGTATGGCTGTATTGTGATAGTTGGTTGTGATAGTAGGATAAAATGGCTGTTTTGTGATAGTTGGTTGTGATAGTAGGCTAATATGGCTGTATTGTGATAGTAGGATAGTATGGCTGTATTGTGATAGTTGGTTGTGATAGTAGGATTAAATGGCTGTTTTGTGATAGTTGGTTGTGATAGTTGGATAATATGGCTGTATTGTGATAGTAGGATAATATGGCTGTATTGTGATAGTAGGATAATATGGCTGTATTGTAATAGTAGGATAATATGGCTGTATTGTAATAGTAGGATAATATGGCTGTATTGTGATAGTAGGATAATATGGCTGTATTGTGATAGTTGGATAATATGACTGTATTGTGATAGTTGGTTGTGATAGTTGGATAATATGGCTGTATTGTGATAGTTGGATAATATGACTGTATTGTGATAGTAGGATAGTATGGCTGTATTGTGATAGTAGGATAGTATGGCTGTATTGTGATAGTAGGATAGTATGGCTGTATTGTGATAGTTGGATAGTATGGCTGTATTGTGATAGTTGGATAGTATGGCTGTATTGTGATAGTTGGATAGTATGGCTGTATTGTGATAGTTGGATAATATGGCTGTATTGTGATAGTTGGATAATATGGCTGTATTGTGATAGTTGGATAATATGGCTGTATTGTGATAGTTGGATAATATGGCTGTATTGTGATAGTTGGATAATATGATTGTATTGTGATAGTTGGATAATATGATTGTTTTGTGATAGTAGGATAATATGATTGTTTTGTGATAGTAGGATAGTATGGCTGTATTGTGATAGTAGGATAGTATGGCTGTATTGTGATAGTAGGATAGTATGGCTGTATTGTGATAGTTGGATAGTATGGCTGTATTGTGATAGTTGGATAATATGGCTGTATTGTGATAGTTGGATAATATGGCTGTATTGTGATAGTTGGATAATATGGCTGTATTGTGATAGTTGGATAGTATGGCTGTATTGTGATAGTTGGATAATATGATTGTTTTGTGATAGTAGGATAGTATGGCTGTATTGTCATAGTAGGATAATATGGCTGTATTGTGATAGTAGGATAGTATGGCTGTATTGTGATAGTAGGATAATATGGCTGTATTGTAATAGTAGGATAATATGGCTGTATTGTGATAGTAGGATAATATGGCTGTATTGTGATAGTTGGATAATATGACTGTATTGTGATAGTTGGTTGTGATAGTTGGATAATATGGCTGTATTGTGATAGTAGGATAGTATGGCTGTATTGTGATAGTAGGATAGTATGGCTGTATTGTGATAGTAGGATAATATGGCTGTATTGTAATAGTAGGATAATATGGCTGTATTGTGATAGTAGGATAATATGGCTGTATTGTGATAGTTGGATAATATGACTGTATTGTGATAGTTGGTTGTGATAGTTGGATAATATGGCTGTATTGTGATAGTAGGATAGTATGGCTGTATTGTGATAGTAGGATAGTATGGCTGTATTTTGATAGTTGGATAATATGACTGTATTGTGATAGTAGGATAATATGGCTGTATTGTGATAGTAGGATAGTATGGCTGTATTGTGATAGTTGGATAATATGATTGTTTTGTGATAGTAGGATAATATGGCTGTATTGTGATAGTAGGATAATATGGCTGTATTGTGATAGTTGGTTGTGATAGTAGGATAGTATGGCTGTATTATGATGGTAGGATAATATGGCTGTATTGTGATAGTAGGATAATATGGCTGTATTGTGATAGTTGGATAATATGGCTGTATTGTGATAGTAGGATAATATGACTGTATTGTGATAGTAGGATAATATGACTGTATTGTGATAGTAGGATAATATGGCTGTATTGTGATAGTAGGATAATATGGCTGTATTGTGATAGTAGGATAATATGGCTGTATTGTGATAGTAGGATAATATGGCTGTATTGTGATAGTTGGTTGTGATAGTAGGATAATATGGCTGTATTGTGATAGTAGGATAATATGGCTGTATTGTGATAGTTGGTTGTGATAGTAGGATAATATGGCTGTATTGTGATAGTAGGATAATATGGCTGTATTGTGATAGTAGGATAATATGACTGTATTGTGATAGTAGGATAATATGACTGTATTGTGATAGTAGGATAATATGGCTGTATTGTGATAGTAGGATAGTATGGCTGTATTGTGATAGTTGGTTGTGATAGTAGGATAGTATGGCTGTATTGTGATAGTAGGATAGTATGGCTGTATTGTGATAGTTGGATAATATGATTGTTTTGTGATAGTAGGATAATATGGCTGTATTGTGATAGTAGGATAATATGGCTGTATTGTGATAGTTGGTTGTGATAGTAGGATAGTATGGCTGTATTATGATGGTAGGATAATATGGCTGTATTGTGATAGTAGGATAATATGGCTGTATTGTGATAGTTGGATAATATGGCTGTATTGTGATAGTAGGATAATATGACTGTATTGTGATAGTAGGATAATATGACTGTATTGTGATAGTAGGATAATATGGCTGTATTGTGATAGTAGGATAATATGGCTGTATTGTGATAGTAGGATAATATGGCTGTATTGTGATAGTAGGATAATATGGCTGTATTGTGATAGTTGGTTGTGATAGTAGGATAATATGGCTGTATTGTGATAGTAGGATAATATGGCTGTATTGTGATAGTTGGTTGTGATAGTAGGATAATATGGCTGTATTGTGATAGTAGGATAATATGGCTGTATTGTGATAGTAGGATAATATGGCTGTATTGTGATAGTAGGATAATATGGCTGTATTGTGATAGTAGGATAGTATGGCTGTATTGTGATAGTTGGTTGTGATAGTAGGATAGTATGGCTGTATTGTGATAGTAGGATAGTATGGCTGTATTGTGATAGTTGGTTGTGATAGTAGGCTAATATGGCTGTATTGTGATAGTAGGATAGTATGGCTGTATTGTGATAGTAGGATAGTATGGCTGTATTGTGATAGTTGGTTGTGATAGTAGGATAATATGTTTGTATTGTGATAGTAGGATAGTATGGCTGTATTGTGATAGTAGGATAGTATGGCTGTATTGTGATAGTTGGTTGTGATAGTAGGCTAATATGGCTGTATTGTGATAGTTGGTTGTGATAGTAGGCTAATATGGCTGTATTGTGATTGTGCTGACAAACTGCCTGGGAGCTCCTCAGTGGTGAAACTCCTCCTCCTTCAATCGGTGGTGAACCAGGTGGAACAAATCTTCCAGGCAATCTGGGCGTGCCAGCACCTGGCTCTGCTGTTGTCTTTAGACCGCAGTGAAAGGAGCATTTATAACACCACAAGACCAAGGAAACTTCATCTTTGTGATCAAGGTGACTGTGCAAGTCCAAGCCCTCCACAAAACTGTGAAAGACAGCCGGTAAGCGCCATATTGGCCATGCTTGGCTAGACTGACTTAAGCAGTGCACTGCTAATGATACTCTGGAAAACAGACTCTTAACTCTTAACTTTGATAGGACTTTTGCAGTGGTATTTATAACTTCAAATGTTGTTTGTGGGGTATAAAGGAAAAGTAAGAAGAGCCAAATTCATTGTTGACAAAGAACTTGTTTGAAATGGTTAAAAGTAATTTAGACTTTGTAGAAATCTTAGTAAACCAAGTTCTTAATTCAGTAACAAATGTATAGTCTAAAAAATCTTTGGCTAAAAAATGTAAGATTTGTCTGCTTAAAACTATTGATTAGAAAATAAATGTAATTTTTTACTACTAAAAATATTTTGAATGTATTTGGCTAAAATGCAAATTTAGATAAAAAAATACTGATTCTGCTCATTTGATTAAAAATGGTGGGTTTCTATTTTGGGAAACATTTGCTTAAAAGTGGAAACCTTGTATTTTATAATGGCAGAAATGTGTTTATCTGAGGTGAATGTGGATAATTTTGTGTATTTAATTAGGCTGTCAACTCAAATAATAGCTTGTATTTGTCATCTCTTTTTTGAGGTTTTTCACCTGTTTACTGCCAACCAAAGAATGGTAAATAAAAGACAAACAACTGATTCCATGGCTGTTTATTGAGTGAAATCCAGTTAAAATCTTCATGTGGAGGGACTGTCCTTTTCAAGTGGGGAATTGCACAAGAAAGAGGTCAAAACTTGACAGTGATAGTAGGATAGTATGGCTGTATTGTGATAGTTGGTTGTGATAGTCGGATAATATGGCTGTATTGTGATAGTTGGTTGTGATAGTAGGCTAATATGGCTGTATTGTGATAGTAGGATAGTATGGCTGTATTGTGATAGTTGGTTGTGATAGTAGGCTAATATGGCTGTATTGTGATAGTAGGATAGTATGGCTGTATTGTGATAGTTGGTTGTGATAGTAGGATAATATGGCTGTATTGTGATAGTTGGTTGTGATAGTTGGATAATATGGCTGCATTGTGATAGTTGGTTGTGATAGTAGGATAGTATGGCTGTATTGTGATAGTTGGTTGTGATAGTAGGCTAATATGGCTGTATTGTGATAGTAGGATAGTATGGCTGTATTGTGATAGTTGGTTGTGATAGTAGGCTAATATGGCTGTATTGTGATAGTAGGATAGTATGGCTGTATTGTGATAGTAGGATAGTATGGCTGTATTGTGATAGTTGGTTGTGATAGTAGGATAATATGGCTGTATTGTGATAGTTGGTTGTGATAGTAGGCTAATATGGCTGTATTGTGATAGTAGGATAGTATGGCTGTATTGTGATAGTAGGATAGTATGGCTGTATTGTGATAGTTGGTTGTGATAGTTGGATAATATGGCTGTATTGTGATAGGTGGTTGTGATAGTAGGATAGTATGGCTGTATTGTGATAGTTGGTTGTGATAGTAGGATAGTATGGCTGTATTGTGATAGTAGGATAGTATGGCTGTATTGTGATAGTTGATTGTGATAGTAGGATAATATGGCTGTATTGTGATAGTAGGATAGTATGGCTGTATTGTGATAGTTGATTGTGATAGTAGGATAGTATGGCTGTATTGTGATAGTTGGTTGTGATAGTTGGATAATATGGCTGTATTGTGATAGGTGGTTGTGATAGTAGGATAGTATGGCTGTATTGTGATAGTTGGTTGTGATAGTAGGATAGTATGGCTGTATTGTGATAGTAGGATAGTATGGCTGTATTGTGATAGTAGGATAGTATGGCTGTATTGTGATAGTTGGTTGTGATAGTAGGATAAAATGGCTGTTTTGTGATAGTTGGTTGTGATAGTAGGCTAATATGGCTGTATTGTGATAGTAGGATAGTATGGCTGTATTGTGATAGTTGGTTGTGATAGTAGGATTAAATGGCTGTTTTGTGATAGTTGGTTGTGATAGTTGGATAATATGGCTGTATTGTGATAGTAGGATAATATGGCTGTATTGTGATAGTAGGATAATATGGCTGTATTGTGATAGTAGGATAATATGGCTGTATTGTAATAGTAGGATAATATGGCTGTATTGTGATAGTAGGATAATATGGCTGTATTGTGATAGTTGGATAATATGACTGTATTGTGATAGTTGGATAATATGGCTGTATTGTGATAGTTGGATAATATGACTGTATTGTGATAGTAGGATAGTATGACTGTATTGTGATAGTAGGATAGTATGACTGTATTGTGATAGTAGGATAGTATGGCTGTATTGTGATAGTAGGATAGTATGGCTGTATTGTGATAGTTGGATAGTATGGCTGTATTGTGATAGTTGGATAGTATGGCTGTATTGTGATAGTTGGATAGTATGGCTGTATTGTGATAGTTGGATAATATGGCTGTATTGTGATAGTTGGATAATATGGCTGTATTGTGATAGTTGGATAATATGATTGTTTTGTGATAGTAGGATAGTATGGCTGTATTGTGATAGTAGGATAGTATGGCTGTATTGTGATAGTAGGATAGTATGGCTGTATTGTGATAGTTGGATAGTATGGCTGTATTGTGATAGTAGGATAATATGGCTGTATTGTAATAGTAGGATAATATGGCTGTATTGTGATAGTAGGATAATATGGCTGTATTGTGATAGTTGGATAATATGACTGTATTGTGATAGTTGGTTGTGATAGTTGGATAATATGGCTGTATTGTGATAGTAGGATAGTATGGCTGTATTGTGATAGTAGGATAGTATGGCTGTATTTTGATAGTTGGATAGTATGACTGTATTGTGATAGTAGGATAATATGGCTGTATTGTGATAGTAGGATAGTATGGCTGTATTGTGATAGTTGGATAATATGATTGTTTTGTGATAGTAGGATAATATGGCTGTATTGTGATAGTAGGATAATATGGCTGTATTGTGATAGTTGGTTGTGATAGTAGGATAGTATGGCTGTATTATGATGGTAGGATAATATGGCTGTATTGTGATAGTAGGATAATATGGCTGTATTGTGATAGTTGGATAATATGACTGTATTGTGATAGTAGGATAATATGACTGTATTGTGATAGTAGGATAATATGACTGTATTGTGATAGTAGGATAATATGGCTGTATTGTGATAGTAGGATAATATGGCTGTATTGTGATAGTAGGATAATATGGCTGTATTGTGATAGTAGGATAATATGGCTGTATTGTGATAGTAGGATAATATGGCTGTATTGTGATAGTTGGTTGTGATAGTAGGATAATATGGCTGTATTGTGATAGTAGGATAATATGGCTGTATTGTGATAGTAGGATAATATGGCTGTATTGTGATAGTAGGATAATATGGCTGTATTGTGATAGTTGGTTGTGATAGTAGGATAATATGGCTGTATTGTGATAGTAGGATAGTATGACTGTATTGTGATAATAGGATAATATGGCTGTATTGTGATAGTAGGATAATATGACTGTATTGTGATAGTAGGATAATATGACTGTATTGTGATAGTAGGATAATATGACTGTGTTTTCAGCTGCAGGTAATGCGTTCTCCCAGGCGGCCCGTCTCCACCTGCAGATGCAGAGTAAACACGATGCTGCTACTAACTTCATAGACGCTGGAAACGCCTTCAAAAAAGCTGACCCGCAAGGTATTTCACTCACTCACACTCACACACTCACACACTCACACACTCACACACTCACACACACACACACACACACACACACACACCATGGACTTTACAACCATTACCTCCTCCCATGTTAGAGCTGTCTTTACCCTACCACTGTCGACACTCAACCAAACACTAAAAGAGCAGGTAATGTTTCTCAGAAGAAATGAAACATTACCTTGGTATTTTCCTGCAAATCAGAGTGAATAAAAGGGTCTCTGTGAGTTGATAATGCATCTGATGTACCCTCCCTACAGAGGCTATCAACTGTCTGAACCGAGCCATCGAGATCTACACAGACATGGTGAGAAGTGTTAGTGTGGATAGAGGCCTGATACCCTCCTCTTTGACTGTACCTATTGGTTCAACACACTAAAACAATGGGCAGCGTGTATCTGAAGTATTTCACCAGTAACATAGAGAGCTGATATGAGCCTGGTGTTCTGTTGCTTCTCTCATCCTTCTTTTTGTTTCTGCTTCCTGTTTTACTCCTCTCTTTCTACTTCCTGTTTTCCTCCTCTCTTGCTGCTTCCTCTGTTTTCCTCCTCTCTTTCTGCTTCCTCTGTTTTCCTCCTCTCTTTCTGCTTCCT
This sequence comes from Salvelinus namaycush, assembly GCF_016432855.1. Taxonomy (NCBI): domain Eukaryota; kingdom Metazoa; phylum Chordata; class Actinopteri; order Salmoniformes; family Salmonidae; genus Salvelinus; species Salvelinus namaycush. The sequence goes on from NW_024060242.1 coordinate 176,254, forward strand.
CTGTTTTCCTCCTCTCTTTCTGCTTCCTGTTTTCCTCCTCTTTCTGCTTCCTCTGTTTTCCTCCTCTCTTTCTGCTTCCTCTGTTTTCCTCCTCTCTTTCTGCTTCCTCTGTTTTCCTCCTCTCTTTCTGCTTCCTCTGTTTTCCTCCTCTCTTTCTGCTTCTTCTGTTTTACTCCTCTCTTTCTGCTTCTTCTGTTTTACTCCTCTCTTTCTGCTTCCTCTGTTTTACTCCTCTCTTTCTGCTTCCTCTGTTTTCCTCCTCTCTTTCTGCTTCCTCTGTTTTCCTCCTCTCTTTCTGCTTCCTCTGTTTTCCTCCTCTCTTTCTGCTTCCTCTGTTTTCCTCCTCTCTTTCTGCTTCCTCTGTTTTCCTCCTCTCTTTCTGCTTCCTCTGTTTTACTCCTCTCTTTCTGCTTCCTCTGTTACTCCTCTCTTTCTGCTTCCTCTGTTTTACTCCTCTCTTTCTGCTTCTTCTGTTTTACTCCTCTCTTTCTGCTTCTTCTGTTTTACTCCTCTCTTTCTGCTTCTTCTGTTTTACTCCTCTCTTTCTGCTTCTTCTGTTTTACTCCTCTCTTTCTGCTTCTTCTGTTTTACTCCTCTCTTTCTGCTTCTTCTGTTTTACTCCTCTCTTTCTGCTTCTTCTGTTTTACTCCTCTCTTTCTGCTTCTTCTGTTTTACTCCTCTCTTTCTGCTTCTTCTGTTTTACTCCTCTCTTTCTGCTTCTTCTGTTTTACTCCTCTCTTTCTGCTTCTTCTGTTTTACTCCTCTCTTTCTGCTTCTTCTGTTTTACTCCTCTCTTTCTGCTTCTTCTGTTTTACTCCTCTCTTTCTGCTTCTTCTGTTTTACTCCTCTCTTTCTGTTTTCCTCTCTTTGAACTCATTAGGGACGGTTCACCATCGCAGCCAAACATCACATCTCCATCGCAGAGATCTACGAGACGGAGCTGGTGGACATTGATACGGTCAGACCTATGGGCCCTGGTCAAAAGTAGTGCATTTATATAGGCATTGAGGGGACACACAGCCTGTATCTGTCCTCCAGCTAGCCTGGGATAGTCACTACTGTCTTGTATAGGTCTGAACTGAATAGACTGGGAGAATCAGCCCCCTATGAGTAAAGATGCAAAATCAGTTGTGGTCAGATATAATAGCACATTTGCACTCATAGCCAGGTGTACCAGGATGTACTTGTCTGGGTCAGATGTATCTTTCCAGATGCTTGTCTGAAGGCTGTACTTCACTTTTTTACATAACCCCTTTTTTAAAATTTGAATTAAATCTTCCATACATATTATGCAACTGGATCCTGGACTTCCTGACGGGCCGCAAACCCCAGGTGGTAAGGCAACACCTCTGCCACGCTGGTCCTCAACACGGGAGGGCCCTCAGGGGTGCGTGCTTAGTCCCCCTCCTATACTCCTTGTTGATCCATGACTGCGTGGACTGCTCCAACAACCGTTAAGTTTGCTAACGACACAAATGGTCGTTTTTATGAATGAAATGATCTGTAATCAAGAGCATGTTGCTACTTCAACACAACAACCTCAGATGCTGTAAAGTAGGGGCTAAGCTATAACACGTGAATCTGAAAAACAAATCAAGAGTTTAAGCGTGTTTTTTTTTTAACATAATTGACGTTAAAGGTATAAAAAACATATTATAAATATTTGTTTTATTAAAAAAAAGAACCCTGTTTGTAAGTTTTTAAATTATATCAAACTCAACCATTTATATTTTCCAGCAATGAAGACACCCATGTCACATGGTATGATGGGGTATGGAAAATGAGTCCACTTTGAGCCCCTTTTTATCTCTTGAATGTTTTGTCATTCAGGTTCCTGAAAGTCTCTGACCACTTCTACAATGAGCAAACGTACGCAAAGTTTTGTTTAAATCAAAAGGGATGCTGTCTAAAAGTGATTTGAATTCAAAATGGATTTTTTACTTGTTGGTCGGGTGTATCTGAATGTTGTGTTAGGGTGAGGGGGAAGGATTGTGTGGGTCTGGTGTGGGGGGATTGTGTGGGTCAGGTGTGATGGGGGGGGGGGGGGGGGGGGGGGGGGGGATTGTGTGGGTCAGGTGTGATGGGGGGGGGGGGAGACTGTGTGGATCAGGTGTGAGAGGAGACTGTGTGGATCAGGTGTGAGAGGAGGACTGTGTGGATCAGGTGTGAGAGGAGGACTGTGTGGATCAGGTGTGAGAGGAGGACTGTGTGGATCAGGTGTGAGAGGAGGACTGTGTGGATCAGGTGTGAGAGGAGGACTGTGTGGATCAGGTGTGAGAGGAGGACTGTGTGGATCAGGTGTGAGAGGAGGACTGTGTGGATCAGGTGTGAGAGGAGGACTGTGTGGATCAGGTGTGAGAGGAGGACTGTGTGGGTGAGGTGTGAGAGGAGGACTGTGTGGGTGAGGCGTGTCTAAATGTTGTCTCTGTCTGCAGGCTATAGCTCACTATGAACAGGCGGCAGACTACTACAAAGGAGAAGAGTCCACAAGGTAGGAACCATAGACAATATATCCATCATTTTTGGGGGGGAAAGGTCTTTTTTAAGGAGTAGGGCATTCCCACCCCTTTCTTAATTGTGTAGCTTAATTAAAGAGCTGGAACAGTGTTGGGGAGGAGGGGTCAGAGGGCACTGGTCCGGATTCCAACCCACACCGAGTCTGGCATACATGTGCCGGGGTCAGAGGCTTCTCCCGCTGGACCACACATCAGCTCTATGGGGTTTTATATCTATGGTGGGAGCTATGGAGAGACGGAAATGTAATGAATAGAGCCCACGTGACTCCTTACTGTGAGCTGATTGAGACACTTTTATTTGGGTTCTGTCCTGCTGAATCAGACCCTGTTTTATTTGGGTTCTGTCCTGCTGAATCAGACCCGGTTTTATTTGGGTTCTGTCCTGCTGAATCAGACCCGGTTTTATTTGGGTTCTGTCCTGCTGAATCAGACCCGGTTTTATTTGGGTTCTGTCCTGCTGAATCAGACCCGGTTTTATTTTGACTGTATGTTGTGTGACTGGTCGTCCTAATTTCTCTCTCTCTCCCTGTACCTCTACCTCCCTTTCTCCTTGTCCTCTCAGCTCTGCTAACAAGTGTCTTCTGAAGGTGGCCGTCTATGCAGCTCAGCTGGAGCAGTACCAGAAGGCCATAGAGATCTATGAACAGGTGACAGCTGACCAAACAGTGTTGCAGGAGGCAGTTCCTTGTAAATATGTTCTATGTAATTGTTATCGACTGTTAACAATCCTGTTTTGGTCTGTGTTTTTTCTTTTTTTTTTAAGGTTGGGACCAATGCGATGGACAGCACACTGCTAAAGTACAGCGCTAAGGACTACTTCTTCAAGGCAGCTCTCTGCCACTTCTGTGTGGACATGCTCAATGCCAAAGTAAACCCTAAAAACTGACTTCTGTCTGTTTTTCAAATCCTCCCCGAGGTTTCTAGGTTTCTTCTCTGACTAAACTGCTCTTTCTCCTGGCATCTAGCTGGCCTTACAGAAGTATGAAGAAATGTTCCCTGCCTTCTCAGATTCTCGTGAATGTAAACTGCTGAAGGTAAGGAAGTAGGTTGTTTTCTGATAGGGCCTCTGTTTTAGTCTTATCCAACCCCCTCGTCTTTTCTCTTAAGCCTTTCAACTCCAACATATATGTATTCTAACAGAATACATGTCTTTATTTCTCTGCAGAAACTTCTAGATGCGTGTGAAGAACAGAATGTTGATGTATATACTGATGCAGTGAGTAGTACTCTCAAAGTATTGTTTTGTGTCTTTTTATTTGTGAATGAGGAAGTCATTACTGAAGTCATGAAAATAAATGAAAAGATAGGGAACGCTGAACTGAGGAAGTCCCACATGAACTAAAACTGGAACCATTTTGAACAAGAAAGGGAAATCAATTACTAGAAACTGGAAGTTAACTTGTTTTCTTGTCTCACCTCCCTTCCTCCCTCCCCATCCTTCTCCTCATCGCTCTTTCTTTCTTTCTCTCCGTCTGTCCTTCTCGGGCCTCATCTCCCCCTCCATATCTCTCTCTGTCTGTCTCCATCTCCCCTCTCGCTCCATATCTCTCTCCGTCTGTCCTTCTCGGCCTCATCTCCCCCTCCATATCTCTCTCTGTCTGTCTCCATCTCCCCTCTCGCTCCATATCTCTCTCCGTCTGTCCTTCTCGGCCTCATCTCCCCCTCCATATCTCTGTCTGTCTCCATCTCCCCCTCCATATCTCTCTCTGTCTGTCTCTGTCTCCCCCTCCATATCTCTCTCTGTCTGTCTCTGTCTCCCCCTCCATATCTCTCTCTGTCTCTCTCCGTCTCCCCCTCCATATCTCTCTCTGTCTCTCTCCGTCTCCCCCTCCATATCTCTCTCTCTCCGTCTCCCCCTCCATATCTCTCTCTCTCCGTCTCCCCCTCCATATCTCTCTCTCTCCGTCTCCCCCTCCATATCTCTCTCTCTCCGTCTCCCCCTCCATATCTCTCTCTCTCCGTCTCCCCCTCCATATCTCTCTCTCTCCGTCTCCCCCTCCATATCTCTCTCTCTCCGTCTCCCCCTCCATATCTCTCTCTCTCCGTCTCCCCCTCCATATCTCTCTCTCTCCGTCTCCCCCTCCATATCTCTCTCTCTCCGTCTCCCCCTCCATATCTCTCTCTCTCCGTCTCCCCCTCCATATCTCTCTCTCTCCGTCTCCCCCTCCATATCTCTCTCTCTCCGTCTCCCCCTCCATATCTCTCTCTCTCCGTCTCCCCCTCCATATCTCTCTCTCTCCGTCTCCCCCTCCATATCTCTCTCTCTCCGTCTCCCCCTCCATATCTCTCTCTCTCCGTCTCCCCCTCCATATCTCTCTCTCTCCGTCTCCCCCTCCATATCTCTCTCTCTCCGTCTCCCCCTCCATATCTCTCTCTCTCCGTCTCCCCCTCCATATCTCTCTCTCTCCGTCTCCCCCTCCATATCTCTCTCTCTCCGTCTCCCCCTCCATATCTCTCTCTCTCCGTCTCCCCCTCCATATCTCTCTCTCTCCGTCTCCCCCTCCATATCTCTCTCTCTCCGTCTCCCCCTCCATATCTCTCTCTCTCCGTCTCCCCCTCCATATCTCTCTCTCTCCGTCTCCCCCTCCATATCTCTCTCTCTCCGTCTCCCCCTCCATATCTCTCTCTCTCCGTCTCCCCCTCCATATCTCTCTCTCTCCGTCTCCCCCTCCATATCTCTCTCTCTCCGTCTCCCCCTCCATATCTCTCTCTCTCCGTCTCCCCCTCCATATCTCTCTCTCTCCGTCTCCCCCTCCATATCTCTCTCTCTCCGTCTCCCCCTCCATATCTCTCTCTCTCCGTCTCCCCCTCCATATCTCTCTCTCTCCGTCTCCCCCTCCATATCTCTCTCTCTCCGTCTCCCCCTCCATATCTCTCTCTCTCCGTCTCCCCCTCCATATCTCTCTCTCTCCGTCTCCCCCTCCATATCTCTCTCTCTCCGTCTCCCCCTCCATATCTCTCTCTCTCCGTCTCCCCCTCCATATCTCTCTCTCTCCGTCTCCCCCTCCATATCTCTCTCTCTCCGTCTCCCCCTCCATATCTCTCTCTCTCCGTCTCCCCCTCCATATCTCTCTCTCTCCGTCTCCCCCTCCATATCTCTCTCTCTCCGTCTCCCCCTCCATATCTCTCTCTCTCCGTCTCCCCCTCCATATCTCTCTCTCTCCGTCTCCCCCTCCATATCTCTCTCTCTCCGTCTCCCCCTCCATATCTCTCTCTCTCCGTCTCCCCCTCCATATCTCTCTCTCTCCGTCTCCCCTCCATATCTCTCTCTCTCCGTCTCCCCCTCCATATCTCTCTCTCTCCGTCTCCCCCTCCATATCTCTCTCTCTCCGTCTCCCCCTCCATATCTCTCTCTCTCCGTCTCCCCCTCCATATCTCTCTCTCTCCGTCTCCCCCTCCATATCTCTCTCTCTCAGGTGAAGGAATATGACACTATCTCTAGGTTGGACCAGTGGCTGACCACTATGCTCCTCCGCATCAAGAAGACTATAGAGGAAGACGAGAGTGACCTGCGTTAATGGTCTTGATGTCACTAGACACCTAACCCCCCCCCCCCCCCCCCCCCCCTCCAGACCCCCTATACCCAAACCTCATCCACACCTAGGGCTGTTAAAGCGACCGTATTACCACCTCCCCAGCAGTCACCAGTCATGATTGCAGTCAAATTCCACATGAGTCAAGGTAACTAGGCTTCTCCAAAACGGCGCTGTGTTGCCGCTGATGGTAATTGATACTCAGCGCTCTATTGTCCCTGTAATCACTCAATGCAAATACAGCGGAGAATCAAATCAAACACTTCCTGAGAGCCCTGGCAGTCAGAGTTGAGCGGAATAGGATCACCTGATCAACCAGCCAGCTCCTCATAGCTGGTTGATGCATGGAGTTAAATATGTGCTCCTGGCGGGTCAACATTTCTACAGCCTACACTATGCAATGGCCTCTATTAAAAAGAGGAGGATCCTATCAGCTTTCTATAGGCCTACTATATTTATTTCTCAACTTTCCTAATATGAAGCACATTGCTTTGCCTTACGACCAGAGTAGCCTACCTGGCTGTCATGAAAAATGAACCATGGGAAAAGCGTCCTCCATTTGCCATTCAAGTGCATACAGATGACTTTATTAAAAAATAAATAATAATAATTGCTCGTTCAGACAGGTGCATGATAATGGCCCATTCTAAATCAGAACTCATTTCACACACATTATTTAGTATTTGTAAAGACAAAATTAAACGGAAAATAGTCTGATGGGTGAAAATATTGTCACTTGGGAATGATGCCAAAATTATTATTATTATTATAATAAAAATGATTCATTAATAATTAATTTATGGTGTAGGCTATATTAAACGGATTTATTAGACTTTTTAAAATGGAGACATTCCAATAGAAGCACGACAACGATGGCGTGTCGTCCCGGAGATGCTTAACGTGTTTATCTTCATTAACGGTCAATTTGGCGTGAGACCCGCAGTTATTTGCATGACAGTTACCAGTTGACAAAATGTAATGACCGTCACAGCTCTACCCCAGGGTTTCCCAAACTCGGTCCTCTGGACCACAAGGGGTGCATGTTCGGGGTTTTGCCCTACCACTACACAGCTGATTTTAAAATGTAAAACCAACTAAGCATCCAGCTTTAATCATTTTGAATGTGTAGTGCTAGGGCAAAAACCAAAACGTTTAGGGTCCCGAGAACCGAGTTACGGAAACGCTGCCATACCCCCCCCCCCCCGTTGCCTCAGGCACCACACCCTGGCGTCTGCTCTTCTCCTTACTCTTGTGCCTTTTTTAACAGCAGATAGCTCATCTTGCCTTTGCAGTGTGTATCTCTTCTCGCCTTTGCAGTGTATCTCCTCCTCATCACCCCGGTGTTGATCAGTCATCAACGCAGGTCCTAGTGCCTCTCCTGTTCCACAGACTCACCGTCGGTGGTTTACAGAGCTAGCCTCTCCTGTTCCACAGACCCACGGTCGGTGTTTTACAGAGCTAGCCTCTCCTGTTCCACAGACCCACGGTCGGTGTTTACAGAGCTAGCCTCTCCTGTTCCACAGACCCACGGTCGGTGTTTTACAGAGCTAGCCTCTCCTGTTCCACAGACCCACGGTCGGTGTTTTACAGAGCTAGCCTCTCCTGTTCCACAGACCCACGGTCGGTGTTTACAGAGCTAGCCTCTCCTGTTCCACAGACCCACGGTCGGTGTTTTACAGAGCTAGCCTCTCCTGTTCCACAGACCCACGGTCGGTGTTTTACAGAGCTAGCCTCTCCTGTTCCACAGACCCACGGTCGGTGTTTTACAGAGCTAGCCTCTCCTGTTCCACAGACCCACGGTCGGTGTTTACAGAGCTAGCCTCTCCTGTTCCACAGACCCACGGTCGGTGTTTTACAGAGCTAGCCTCTCCTGTTCCACAGACCCACGGTCGGTGTTTTACAGAGCTAGCCTCTCCTGCTAAACATGGTGCAAAACTGTACCACCGGCAGTGATAGCTGTGGTCATCTGTCCACTGCAGACGCTAAGGAACACTAACCTGTAGACTGTACCATGGTGGGAGAGTTATTACAGAATGCCTTCACAATGAAACCAGCCAATCATGAGGTGCTGTGGACTGCACACTACGAAGTGCAGAGCTCGTCGGAAGGTGAATCTCCCTGATTATAAAACCCTGTTGTCTTCCTGCTTTGGGACGTCTCAGGAATGCTGGACTGCTGAACCCGATTTAGGAAATGCATGTATTCACACAGTGGCCTTGAAAGACCTTTAATATTGATAATAAAATGTAATTTATAAAGTATTTTAAGACCAGGTTACAGAGAAGCACCATAGCAATGATATAAATGAATAAATTGCCCATACAGATAATAACCTAGTTATGGTTTTAAACGTTCCATTCTATTCCAAATCTCTTATTTCTTTTATTTTCCTTCAATGATACTTGTGTTTTATGTCCGTTCACTTCCTCTCTACTTTGTGTTACCGACTATACTAGCTTACTATACCTTTTTTTTTTTTTTTTTTAAAGCTATTTTTATTGGATAGCTATTGATTTCAACTTATTTTGACATGTAAAGATGGACAAGCTTTTGATTTAAAGGACGTTGTTTTAGTCCGTGTATAAGTATTGGTCTCTTCTCTACAGACGATCACAGATTAATAAACCCATAAAGAGAGAAGGTTGTGACTCTGTAATTCTATATTTTTTTTGTTTGTTGTGGAAAATAAAACATATGATCACATTGTTTTACGACTGAATTCTTCAGCTGCTCTTATCTAAACCGTCCGGTGCTATATCGCATCCGTGGGGCCCGTTTGAAGTTAGGTAGGTAGGGTTTAGGGTAGGGACATCCGAAGAAGTCTAGAGAGCGTTGACCCCGTGGTGTAGCGTTTGACCGAAGCGAGGGGTATGGGTAGCCAGGCAACATATGCAGCTTATAAAGATGGTGGATAACGAGGATGAGTTCTCTAGCTATTGTCGTGGAAATTCATACTGAGAGAGAGACTGTCATTTCTTCAAACAATCATCTTTATTTCATATCGATTTAATTATTGCAATAATGAGGCTGGACGACACCCTCCCACCCTTGAGTGTTGGACCGAGTAACCCAACCTTTACACAAATGCAGAGTTCTTTATATAGCTGACACTAAGAATGCTTAGGCATGGAGACCAAGGAGCATCATATTCCACTCTGGGTTCATCCTATCTTTACCTGGGTTGTCTTAACCCCACCCTGGCTCAGTTTCCCAGATGCAAGGACGATTTAGAGAATGAGGGATTGTTCTACTCCTAAACTATCTCTAGTAAAACACGTTCTTGTCTATGTAATGCAGTCTTTAGCTCAAGCCATCTCTGGTGACCATACGCCCAGATTAGCGAGAGGCTATATACAGTAGCGAGGCTATATACAGTAGCGAGGCTATATACAGTAGCGAGTGTATATACAGTAGTGAGGTTATATACAGTAGTGAGGTTATATACAGTAGTGAGGCTATATACAGTAGAGGCTATATACAGTAGCGAGGCTATATACAGTAGTGAGGCTATATACAGTTGTGAGGCTATATACAGTAGAGATGCTATATACAGTAGAGCCTATATACAGTAGCGAGGCTATATACAGTAGAGAGGCTACATACAGACACCGGTTAGTCAGGCTGATTGAGGTAGTATGTACATGTAGATATGGTTAACGTGAATATGCATATATGATGAACAGAGAGTAGCAGCAGCGTAAAGAGGGGTTGGCGGGTGGTGGGTGGTGGGTGGCGGGACACAATGCAGATAAACCGGTTAGCCAATGTGCGGGGGCACTGGTTGGTCGGGCCAATTGAGGTAGTATGTACATGAATGTATAGTTAAAGTGACTATGCATATATGATAAACAGAGAGTAGCAGCAGCGTAAAAGAGGGGTTGGGGGAGGGCACACAATGCAAATAGTCTGGGTAGCCATTTGATTACCTGTTCAGGAGTCTTATGGCTTGGGGGTAAAAACTGTTGAGAAGCCTCTTTGTCCGAGACTTGGCGCTCCGGTACCGCTTGCCATGCGGTAGTAGAGAGAGCAGTCCATGACTGGGGCGGCTGGAGTCTCCGGGAGACCCAACCACATTTTTACATTGACAGAACAGCGCAAAACACTTTATTTAAACCAATGATTTATGTTTACACTAGATGACTGACAGGGAGGCTCTTTTAAAAATAGATATTATTACAAAAGTGATGGCTGGAGTCTTTGACAATTTTCTATATATATAGGCTATATACAGTAGAGAGGCTATATACAGTAGTGAGGCTATATACAGTAGAGAGGCTATATACAGTAGAGAGGCTATATACAGTAGCGAGGCTATATACAGTAGCGAGTCTATATACAGTAGAGAGGCTATATACAGTAGTGAGGCTATATACAGTAGCGAGGCTATATACAGTAGCGAGTCTATATACAGTAGAGAGGCTATATACAGTAGCGAGGCTATATACAGTAGCGAGTCTATATACAGTAGAGAGGCTATATACAGTAGTGAGGCTATATACAGTAGAGAGGCTATATACAGTAGAGAGGCTATATACAGTAGAGAGGCTATATACAGTAGAGAGTCTATATACAGTAGAGAGGCTATATACAGTAGAGAGGTTATATACAGTAGTGAGGCTACATACAGTAGAGAGGCTATATACAGTAGAGAGGCTATATACAGTAGTGAGGCTATATACAGTAGAGAGGCTATATACAGTAGAGAGGCTATATACAGTAGAGAGGCTATATACAGTAGAGAGGCTACATACAGTAGAGAGGCTACATACAGTAGAGAGGCTATATGCAGTAGAGAGGCTATATACAGTAGAGAGGCTACATACAGTAGAGAGGCTATATACAGTAGAGAGGTTATATACAGTAGTGAGGCTATATACAGTAGAGAGGCTATATACAGTAGAGAGGCTATATACAGTAGAGAGGCTACATACAGTAGAGAGGCTATATACAGTAGAGAGGCTATATACAGTAGAGAGGCTATATACAGTAGAGAGGCTACATACAGTAGAGAGGTTATATACAGTAGTGAGGCTACATACAGTAGTGAGGCTATATACAGTAGAGAGGCTATATACAGTAGAGAGGCTATATACAGTAGAGAGGTTATATACAGTAGCGAGGCTATATACAGTAGAGGCTATATACAGTAGAGAGGCTACATACAGTAGAGAGGCTACATACAGTAGAGAGGCTATATACAGTAGAGAGGTTATATACAGTAGAGAGGCTATATACAGTAGAGAGGCTATATACAGTAAAGAGGCTATATACAGTAGAGAGGCTATATACAGTAGAGAGGCTATATACAGTAGAGAGGCTATATACAGTAGAGAGGATATATACAGTAAAGAGGCTATATACAGTAGAGAGGCTATATACAGTAGAGAGGTTATATACAGTAGAGAGGATATATACAGTAAAGAGGCTATATACAGTAGTGAGGCTACATACAGTAGAGAGGTTATATATAGTAGAGAGGATATATACAGTAAAGAGGCTATATACAGTAGAGAGGCTATATACAGACACCGGTTAGTCAGGCTGATTGAGGTAGGGCCTTCCTCTGACACCGCCTGGTATAGAGGTCCTGGATGGCAGGAAGCTTGGCCCCGGTGATGTACTGGGGCGTACGCATTACCCTCTGTAGCGCCTTGCGGTCGGAGGCCGAGCAGTTGCCGTACCAGGCGGTGATGCGACCAGGATGCTCTCGATGTTGCAGCTGTAGAACCTTTTGAGGATCTTAGTACCCATGACAAATCCTTTTAGTTTCCTGAGGGGGAATAGGTTTTGTCGTGCCCTCTTCATGACTGTCTTGGTGTGTTTGGACCATGTTAGTTTGTTGGTGACGTGGACACCAAGGAACTTGAAGCTCTCAACCTGCTCCACTGCAGCCCCGTCGATGAGAATGGGGGCGTGCTCGGTCCTCCTTTTCCTGTAGTCCACAATCATCTCCTTAGTCTTGGTTACGTTGAGGGAGAGGTTATTATTCTGGCACCACCCGGCCAGGTCTCTGACCTACTCCCTATAGGTCGTCTCATCGTTGTTGGTGATCAGGCCTACCACTGTTGTGTCGTCAGCAAACTTAATGATGGTGTTGGAGTCGTGCCTGGCCATGCAGTCATGAGTGAACAGGGAGTACAGGAGGGGACTGAGCACGCACCCCTTAGGGGCCCCCGTGTTGAGGATGAGCGTGGCGGATGTGTTGTTACCTACCCTTACCACCTGGGGGCGGCCCATCAGGAAGTCCAGGATCCAGTTGCAGACGGAGGTGTTTAGTCCCAGGTTCCTTAGCTTAGTGATAAGCTTTGAGGTCACTATGGTGTTGAACGCTGAGCTGTAGTCAATAAATAGCATTCTCACATAGGTGTTCCTTTTGTTCAGGTGGTAAAGGGCAGTGTGGTGTGCAATAGAGATTGCATCATCTGTTTGGGCGTCTGTTTGGGCGGTATGCAAATTGGAGTGGGTCTAGGGTTTCTGGGATAATAGTGTTGATGTGAGCCATTACCAGCCTTTCAAAGCACTTCATAGCTACGGACGTGAGTGCTACGGGTCTGTAGTCATTTAGGCAGGTTACCTTAGTGTTCTTGGGCACAGGGACTAAACATCTTACGAGTGGAGTGTCTTGACTTCTGTGTTGGCTGGCCCTCGCTTCATACTCGTCGCCAAACCCACTGGCTCCAGGTCATCTACAAGTAATAGAGTAATACACATAACACCTAGCGGTCAAACGGAAATGATTTTAATCCCCATTTCCTAGAGAAATGTACACGGTTATCAAAACAACATTCCAGGGCTTTCACAAAACACAGCCCCTTATTTGAAGTGTTTCTAAAAAAAAAACTATGGGAAAAATGGATGGAATCATTTCCTTATTTTGACCGCTATGTTTTATGGGTATTATGACTCGAGGACTGTATCAGTAGGCTACCTGCATATCAGAGGGGGCTGGTGGGAGGAGCTATAGGAGGGACGGGCTCATTGTAATGGCTGGAATGGATTAAATGGAACGGATCAAACATATGGAAATCACGCGTTTGACTCTGTTCCATTGATTCCATTCATTACAATGAGCCCGTTGTAACCGATGTGACATGGCTAGCTAGTTAGCGGTGGTGCGCGCTAGTAGCGTTTCAATCGGTGACGTCACTTCGATCTGAGACCTTGAAGTAGTTGTTTCCTTTGCTCTGCAAGGGCCGTGGCTTTTGTGGAGCGATGGTTAACGATGCTTCGAGGGTGGCTGTTGTCGATGTGTTCCTGGTTCGAGGGTGGCTGTTGTCGATGTGTTCCTGGTTCGAGGGTGGCTGTTGTCGATGTGTTCCTGGTTCGAGGCTGGCTGTTGTCGATGTGTTCCTGGTTCGAGGGTGGCTGTTGTCGATGTGTTCCTGGTTCGAGGGTGGCTGTTGTCGATGTGTTCCTGGTTCGAGGGTGGCTGTTGTCGATGTGTTCCTGCTTCGAGGGTGGCTGTTGTCGATGTGTTCCTGGTTCGAGGGTGGCTGTTGTCGATGTGTTCCTGGTTCGAGGGTGGCTGTTGTCGATGTGTTCCTGGTTCGAGGGTGGCTGTTGTCGATGTGTTCCTGGTTCGAGGGTGGCTGTTGTCGATGAGTTCCTGGTTCGAGGGTGGCTGTTGTCGATGTGTTCCTGGTTCGAGGGTGGCTGTTGTCGATGTGTTCCTGGTTCGAGGGTGGCTGTTGTCGATGAGTTCCTGGTTCGAGGGTGGCTGTTGTCGATGTGTTCCTGGTTCGAGGCTGGCTGTTGTCGATGTGTTCCTGGTTCGAGGGTGGCTGTTGTCGAAGTGTTCCTGCTTCGAGGGTGGCTGTTGTCGATGTGTTCCTGGTTCGAGGGTGGCTGTTGTCGATGAGTTCCTGGTTCGAGCCCAGGTAGGGGGTGAGGAGAGGGACGGAAAGCTAAACTGTTACACCTGTCCTCCTATAGCTCCTCCCACCAGCCTCCATTGCTGGATATTCAATAGGAGAATTTCAATTGTATACTCCTGGTGTCCTCTCTCCTCAACCCATTGGATGAGAAAGACAGAGGTCTGCCCCTCTGACCTGTCCCTCCAATGGGTTTTGAGGAGGTGGCGAGGAGTATGCAACTGAGATTCTTTCAGTGTGATAGGCAGTTGTTTGGACATAATAATTAATATAGCCACCCCGCCCAGTAGGATCCCACACACGCAGAGGGCAGCGCCATAGAGGTAGATAGAGGACTCTTCTTTACATCTGTGCCACTATAGCATATGTGACAGCATGGGCAGCGCCAATTGAATCTACAACACATAGCAATTCCCACCAACTTGACTACTTTAAAATAGCTGCCGCATGGTGAAAGCCCTCAATGGCAGTGCCCATGGCAAAATAGCTTTTAGGCTACTAGAGGCCTCTATCATTCTCTATGGGCTGGTCGCGGCTTCTGTGCCTGTGTGAGCTTGCCGGTAAATATGCTGTTGCCACTCCTTGAGATAATTATGGGAAGTCTTTTTTGCTTGTCAGTCCTGCGGTTGATCAAATGTAGCCTACAAAACGTTTTTGACACCGTAGGAACATGATCGCTTGAGTCATCAGCCGACACTGAAAAGGAAGGAGCTGGAGGAAAAGTTCCCATACCGTAAGTAACGTTTTTCCCCCCGCCACCTTTCTGTGAATTGTAACCGTTGTATACTAATTATATAATTATTATAAAATATTGCATTTTAACTATGCAATCAACTATTAAGACTAAACACATTTATCGCCAGAAACATCATTATAATCAAGTTGGAGCTACTAAACAATTTCAATCCATCTACCCCATAGAATAATTTTTTTATTCTAACATATTTAATTCGAGGTAACAAAGACGGTTTCGTCTACGATTGGTCGCTCGGGAAGACTGACATATTCACAGTTCTAAATACTTAAAAAAAAAAAAAAGAACGTGACGGAGATTGCACGATAGTCACTTATTTCAGTGCACGGTCCCTAGTTTACATAACTACATGTACAGTTACAGAGATGCAGACATGAACCCTTGTTTCACTGTTCGGTCATTAGACAACTTTTGACATTATTTTTAAACGAGGTTATTGTCGGTAGGGCTTTGATGTAATGCAGTTTCTATATTTCGGCACTCCCCTTGGAAATAATATTTGCTGTTAAATGATTAACCAACCACATCAATAAGTTATTTTATTCTATAAAGACTCTTGTTAAAATACAACTCACAGTTACCCTGTAGAAAAGCCAGAGTAAACCCCCTTCAGAGAGAAGTTCTGTTCAGACTCTTACCTAGTAACTGCTTCACCTACTAATTGATTCGTTGGTCAGGCAACCTTTCCCATGTCTCACTCTGCCTGGCAGTGGCACCTGTTGTAGCATATCTGTGTTGGCAGTGAGTTAGTTTGATCTGTGTCGTTATATCTGTGTTGGCAGTGAGTTAGTTTGATCTGTGTCGTTATATCTGTGTTGGCAGTGAGTTAGTTTGATCTGTGTCGTTATATCTGTGTTGGCAGTGAGTTAGTTTGATCTGTGTCGTTATATCTGTGTTGGCAGTGAGTTAGTTTGATCTGTGTCGTTATATCTGTGTTGGCAGTGAGTTAGTTTGATCTGTGTCGTTTT
The DNA here is from genome assembly GCF_016432855.1 of Salvelinus namaycush. NCBI lineage: Eukaryota > Metazoa > Chordata > Actinopteri > Salmoniformes > Salmonidae > Salvelinus > Salvelinus namaycush. The sequence goes on from NW_024060242.1 coordinate 191,896, forward strand.
ATATCTGTGTTGCCAGTGAGTTAGTTTGATCTGTGTCGTTATATCTGTGTTGCCAGTGAGTTAGTTTGTTATATGGATGCTGTACAACTATGATAATCCACATTTTCCATATCAAAATCTTTTTAAATCTGGTCAAGTGGATGGTGCCTTTCCCTTAACGACAGTCACGAAGTATTACTCCCCCCCCCCCCCCCCCCCCCCCCCTTCTCCTCTTTAAAAAACAAACAAACACAAGGTCCTGGTTGTGTCCCAAACCCTGGTCAAAAGTAGTGTGTTAAATAGGGTGCCATGTAGGGAATAGGGTGCCATGTAGGGAATAGGGTGCCATGTAGGGAATAGGGTGCCACGTAGGGAATAGGGTGCCACGTAGGATGCAAGCCTCTGTGTTCTCCCTGTTCTCTAGGTGTTGACTCTAGCTGGCCCCTCAGGAATGAGAACTGTTGATCACTCTGCCTGTAGTAGCTCCTAATGAATCACAGGTGAGGAGAGTGTAGAATACCCATGATGCAGTCCTCTCGAGATATTCTAACTGTTCAAACACCTTTTTATTTACATGAATAAATTCTTGATATTTACAGCGCATTTGGAAAGTATTCAGACCCCTTTTTACTTTTCCACATTGTTATGTTACAGCCTTCATCTAAAATGGATTAAATCGTTTTTCTCCCCTCAATCTACACGCAATACCCCATAATGACATCACAATACCCCATAATGACATCACAATACCCCATAATGACAAAGCAATTAATATATATATTTTTAAAATATCATATTTGCATAAGTATTCAGACCCTTTACTCAGTACTTTGTTGAAGCACCTTTGGCAGTGATTACAGCCTTGAGTCTTCTTGCGTATGACGCTACAAGCTTGGCACACCTGTATTTGGGGAGTTTCTCCCATTCGTCTCTGCAGATCCTCTCAAGCTCTGTCAGGTTGGGATGGGGAGTGTCGCTGCACAGCTATTTTTACGTCTCTCTAGAGATGTTCGATTGGATTCAAGTCCGGGAGACTTGTCCCGAAGCCACTCCTGCGTTGTCTTGGCTGTGTGCTTAGGGTTGTTGTCCTGTTGGAAGGTGAACCTTCACCCCAGTCTGAGGTCCTGAGCGCTCTGGAGCAGGTTTTCATCAAGGATCTCTCTGTACTTAGCTCCATTCATCTTTCCCTCGATCCCAACTAGTCTCCCAGTCCCTGCTGCTGAAAAACATCCCCACAGTATGATGCTGCCACACCATGCTTCACAATTGGGATGATGCCCGGTTTACTCCAGGCTTGGCATTCAGACCAAAGAGTCTTGTTTCTCATGGTCTGAGAGTCCTTTAGGTGCCTTTTGCCAAACTCCAAGTGGGCTGTCATGTGCCTTTTACTGAGGAGTGGCTTCCGTCTGGCCACTCCACCATAAAGGCCTGATTGGTGGAGTGCTGCAGAGATGGTTGTCCTTCTGGAAGGTTCTCCCATCTCCACAGAGGAACTCTGGCGCTCTGTCAGTGACCATCAGGTTCTTGGTCACCTCCCTGACCAAGGCCCTTCCCCTCCGATTGCTCAGTTTGGCCGGGCTGCCAACTCTAGGAAGAGTCTTGGTGGTTCCAAACTTCTTCCATTTAAGAATGATGGAGGCCACTGTGTTCAAATCCAATTGTATTAGTCACATGTGCCGAATACAACAAGTGTAGACCTTTAAGTTAAATGCTTACTTACAAGCCCCTAACCAACAATGCAGTTTGAAAATATATGAATAAGAAATAAAGTGTAACAAGTAATTAAAGAGCAGCAGAGAAATAACAATTGCGAGACTATGTACCGGGACCCCCCTCTATAGAGTCAATGTGCGGGGCACCGGTTAGTTGACGTAAAATGTACATGTAGGTAGAGTTATTAAAGTGACTATGCATAGATGACAACAGAGCGTGGCAGTGGTGTGGAGATGGGAAGGGGGGGGGTGCAAATAGTCTGGGTAGACGTTTAATTAGATGTTCAGGAGTCTTATGTCTTGGGGGTAGAAGCTGTTTAGAAGGCTCTTGGACCTAGACTTGGTGCTACGGTACCGCTTTGCGTGCTGTAGCAGAGAGAACAGTCTATGACTAGGGTGGCTGGAGTCTTTGACAATTTTTAGGGCCTTCCTCTGACACCGCCTGGTATAGAGGTCCTGGATGGCAGGAAGCTTGGCCCCAGTGATGTACTGGGCTGTTCGCACTACCCTCTGTAGTGGCTTGCGGTCGGAGGCCGAGCAATTGCCGTACCAGGCAGTGATGCAACCAGTCGGGATGCTCTCGATGTTGCAGCTGTAGAACCTTTTGAGGACCCATGACAAATCTTTCCAGTCTCCTGAGGGGGAATAGGTTTTGTCGTGCCCTCTTCACGACTGTCTTGGTGTGTTTGGACCATGTTAGTTTGTTGGTGACGTGGACACCAAGGAACTTGAAGCTCTCAACCTGCTCTACTGCAGCCTCGTCGAATGAGAATGGGGGCGTGCTCGGTCCTCTTTTTCCTGTAGTCCACAATCATCATCTTTGTCTTGAACACGTTGAGGGAGGTTGTTGTCCTGGCACCACACGACCAGGTCTCTGACCTCTTTATAGGCTGTCTCGTTGGTGATCAGGCCTACCACTGTTGTGTCATCGGCAAACTTAATGATAGCGTCGTGCCTGGCCGTGCAGTCAGGAGTGAACAGGGAGCACAGGAGGGGAATGAGTACGCACCCCTGACGAGCCCCTGTGTTGAGGATCAGCGTGGCGGATGTGTTGTTACCTACCCTCACCACCTGAGGGCGGCCCATCAGGAAGTCCAAGATCCAGTTTCAGAGAGAGGTGTTTAGTCCCAGGGTCCTTAGCTTAGTGATGAGCTTAGAGGGCACTAAGGTGTTGAACACTGAGCTGTAGTCAATGAACAGCATTCTCACATAGGTGTTCCTTTTGTCCAGGTGGGAAAAGGCAGTGTGGAGTGCAATAGAGTGCATCATCTGTGGATCTGTTGGGGAGGTATGCAAATTGGAGTGGGTCTAGGATTTCTGGGATGATGGTGTTGAAGTGAGCCATGACCAGCTTTCCAAAGCGCTTCATGGCTACAGACGTGATTGCTACGGGGCGGTAGTCGATTAGGCAGGTTACTTTCATTTTTTGGTCACAGGCGGTCTGCTTAAAACATGTTGGTGTTACAGACTCAGAGGTTGAAAATGTCAGTGAAGACACTTGCCAGTTGATCAGCGCATGCTCGCAGTACACATCCTGGTAATCCGTCTGGCCCTGCGGCCTTGTGAATGTTGACCTGTTTAAAGGTCGTACTCGCATCTGCTGCGGAGAGTGTGATCAGTCTTCCAGAACAGCTGGTGCTCTCATGCATGTTTCAGTGTTATTTGCCTCGAAGCAAGCATAGAAGTAGTTTAGCTCATCTGGTAGTCTCAGGTCACTGGGCAGCTCTCAGCTGTGCTTCCATTTGTAGTCTGTAATGGTTTGCAAGCCCTGCCACATATGACGAACGTCAGATCTTTGGGACCTTCAATGCTGCAGAAATGTTTTGGTACCATTCCCCAGATCTGTGCATTGACACAATACTGTCTCGGAGCTCTATGGACAATTCCTTCCACCTCATGGGTTGTTTTTCTTCTCTGTCAACTGTGGAACCTTTTATATAGTCTGTGCCTTTCCAATCAATTGTATTTACCACAGGTGGACTCCAATCCAAGTTGTAGAAACATCTCAAAGATGATCAATGGTAGGGCCTCCCGGGTGGCGCAGTGGTCTAGGGCACTGCATCGCAGCGCTAGCTGTGCCACCAGAGACTCTGGGTTCGCGCCCAGGCTCTGTCGCAGCCGGCCGCGACCGGGAGGTCTGTGGGGCGACGCACAATTGGCCTAGCGTCGTCCGGGTTAGGGAGGGTTTGGCCGGTAGGGGCAGTGTGCGCTAACCAAGGGAGCCGGGGGCACGGTGTTTCCTCCGACACATTGGTGCGGCTGGCTTCCGGGTTGGAGGCGCGCTGTGTTAAGAAGCAGTGCGGCTTGGTTGGGTTGTGTTTCGGAGGACGCATGGCTTTCGACCTTCGTCTCTCCCGAGCCCGTACGGGAGTTGTAGCGATGAGACAAGATAGTAATTACTAGCAATTGGATACCACGAAAATTGGGAGAAAAGTGGATAAAGAAAATAAAAATAAATAAAAATAACTAAAATAAAAGATGATCAATGGAAACAGGATGCAGCTCAATTTTGAGTCTCATAGCAAAGGGTCTGAATACATCTCTGAAAACCTATTTTCGCTTTGTCATTATGGGCTTGATAGGTTCTAATTATTAGAGTAAGAACTCAACGCTTAAATTATTCTTCCCAAAGGATCGAGCTGAATCGATAAAGACCCTGCCTCCATTCTAGAACCCTGCCTCCATTCTAGAACCCTGCCTCCATTCTAGAACCCTGCCTCCATTCTAGAACCCTGCCTCTATTCTAGAAACCTCACACACACTGATATTTAACCCTTTCTCCTATGCTGTGTCTCCTCCTCCACATCTGAACAGCCAATACATCTCTGTTGCTAGACAGAACCTTAGTGATATCTGTTCTTCCTCACTTCATCTGACCTGAAATGAGCCCCAAAGTGCTCATTCCTCCCCAACTCACGACTGTCATGGTGACTGGTACAAGACTGTGTCTCTTCTCCTCCCACAGGATCCTTGATGGCTAACAATAAAATATCCTGACATAATGTAAATGTTATACAGTTGAAGTCGGAAGTTTACATACACTTAGGTTGGAGTCATTAAAACTCGTTTTTCAACCACTCCACAAATTTCATGTTATCAAACTATAGTTTTGGCAAGTCGGTTAGGACATCTACTTTGTGCATGACACAAGTAATTTTTCCAACAATTGTTTACAGACAGATTATTTCACTTATAATTCACTGTATCACAATTCCAGTGGGTCAGAAGTTTACATACACTGAGTTGACTGTGCCTTTAAACAGCTTGGAAAATTCCAGAAAATTATGTCATGGCTTTAGAAGCTTCTGATAGGCTAATTGACATAATTTTAGTAAATTGGAGGTGCACCTGTGGATGTATTTCAAGGCCTACCTTCAAACTCAGTGACTCTTTGCTTGACATCATGGGAAAATCAAAAGAAATTAGCCAAGACCTCAGAAAATAAATTGTAGACCTCCACAAGTCTGGTTCATCCTTGGGAGCAATTTCCAAATGCCTGAAGGTACCACGTTCATCTGTACAAACAATAGTATGCAAATATAAACACCATGGGACCACGCAGCCGTCATACCGCTCAGGAAGGAGATGCGTTCTGTCTCCTAGAGATGAACGTACTTTGGTGTGAAAAGTGCAAATCAATCCCATAACAACAGCAAAGGACCTTGTGAAGATGCTGGAGGAAACAGGTACAAAAGTATCTATATCCACAGTAAAACTAGTCTTATATCGACACAACCTGAAAGGCCGCTCAGCAAGGAAGAAGCCACTGCTCCAATACCGCCATAAAAAAGGCAGACTACGGTTTGCAACTGCACATGGGGACAAAGATTGTACTTTTTGGAGAAATGTCCTCTGGTCTGATGAAAATAGAGCTGTTTGGCCATAATGACCATCGTTATGTTTGGAGGAAAAAGGAGGAGGCTTGCAAGCTGAATAACACCATCCCAACCGTGAAGCACGGGGGTGGCAGCATCATGTTGTGGGGGTGCTTTGCTGCAGGAGGGACTGGTGCACTTCACAAAATAGATGGCATCATGAGGGAGGAAAATTATGTGGATAAATTGAAGCAACATCTCAAGACATCAGTCAGGAAGTTAAAGCTTGGTCGCAAATGGGTCTTCCAAATGGACAATGACCTCAAGCATACTTCCAAAGTTGTGGCAAAAGGGCTTAAGTACAACAAAGTCAAGGTATTGGAGTGGCCATCACAAAGCCCTGACCTCAATCCCATAGAAAATTTGTGGGCAGAACTGAAAAAGCATGTGTGAGTAAGGAGGCCTACAAACCTGACTCAGTTACACCAGCTCTGTCAGGAAGAATGGGCCAAAATTCCCCCAACGTATTGTGGAAGGCTACCCAAAACGTTTGACCTAAGTTAAACAATTTAAAGGCAATACACTCAATTAGTATTTGGGAGTATGTAAACTTCTGACCCACTGGGAATGTGACGAAAGAAATAAAGCTGAAATAAATCATTCTCTCTACTACTATTCTGACATTTTAACATTCTTACAATAAAGTGGTGATCCTAACTGACCTAAGACAGGGAATTTGAACTAGGATTAAATGTCAGGAACTGAGTTTAAATGTATTTGACTAAGGTGTATTTAAACTTCCGACTTCAAATGTACATTACCCTCTCTCCCTCAGTGACTTGAATACGTATGTAAAGTATTATATACCCAGGGTCGTTACAGTATATTTCATATTCTCAGAACCCAACAGGGTATTGTGTGTCGATTTGACGAATCAATAAAAGTGTATACATTTTAGAATTATGCTGTAATGTGGCAAAGGGAAGGGGCCTGAATACTTTCCGAATGTACATGTTGCCCTCTCTCCAGCTGCCTGTCCAGTGTGGCTGGTAACATGTTGCCCTCTCTCCAGCTGCCTGTCCAGTGTGGCTGGTAACATGTTGCCCTCTCTCCAGCTGCCTGTCCAGTGTGGCTGGTAACATGTTGCCCTCTCTCCAGCTGCCTGTCCAGTGTGGCTGGTAACATGTTGCCCTCTCTCCAGCTGCCTGTCCAGTGTGGCTGGTAACATGTTGCCCTCTCTCCAGCTGCCTGTCCAGTGTGGCTGGTAACATGTTGCCCTCTCTCCAGCTGCCTGTCCAGTGTGGCTGGTAACATGTTGCCCTCTCTCCAGCTGCCTGTCCAGTTTGGCTGGTAACATGTTGCCCTCTCTCCAGCTGCCTGTCCAGTGTGGCTGGTAACATGTTGCCCTCTCTCCAGCTGCCTGTCCAGTGTGGCTGGTAACATGTTGCCCTCTCTCCAGCTGCCTGTCCAGTGTGGCTGGTAACATGTTGCCCTCTCTCCAGCTGCCTGTCCAGTGTGGCTGGTAACATGTTGCCCTCTCTCCTGCTGCCTGTCCAGTGTGGCTGGTAACATGTTGCCCTCTCTCCAGCTGCCTGTCCAGTGTGGCTGGTAACATGTTGCCCTCTCTCCAGCTGCCTGTCCAGTGTGGCTGGTAACATGTTGCCCTCTCTCCAGCTGCCTGTCCAGTTTGGCTGGTAACATGTTGCCCTCTCTCCTGCTGCCTGTCCAGTGTGGCTGGTAACATGTTGCCCTCTCTCCAGCTGCCTGTCCAGTGTGGCTGGTAACATGTTGCCCTCTCTCCAGCTGCCTGTCCAGTGTGGCTGGTAACATGTTGCCCTCTCTCCAGCTGCCTGTCCAGTGTGGCTGGTAACATGTTGCCCTCTCTCCTGCTGCCTGTCCAGTGTGGCTGGTAACATGTTGCCCTCTCTCCTGCTGCCTGTCCAGTGTGGCTGGTAACATGTTGCCCTCTCTCCAGCTGCCTGTCCAGTGTGGCTGGTAACATGTTGCCCTCTCTCCAGCTGCCTGTCCAGTGTGTCTGGTAACATGTTGCCCTCTCTCCAGCTGCCTGTCCAGTGTGTCTGGTAACATGTTGCCCTCTCTCCAGCTGCCTGTCCAGTGTGGCTGGTAACATGTTGCCCTCTCTCCTGCTGCCTGTCCAGTGTGGCTGGTAACATGTTGCCCTCTCTCCAGCTGCCTGTCCAGTGTGGCTGGTAACATGTTGCCCTCTCTCCAGTGGCTTGTCCAGTGTGGCTGGTAACATGTTGCCCTCTCTCCAGCTGCCTGTCCAGTGTGGCTGGTAACATGTTGCCCTCTCTCCAGCTGCCTGTCCAGTGTGGCTGGTAACATGTTGCCCTCTCTCCTGCTGCCTGTCCAGTGTGGCTGGTAACATGTTGCCCTCTCTCCAGTGGCTTGTCCAGTGTGGCTGGTAACATGTTGCCCTCTCTCCAGCTGCCTGTCCAGTGTGGCTGGTAACATGTTGCCCTCTCTCCTGCTGCCTGTCCAGTGTGGCTGGTAACATGTTGCCCTCTCTCCAGCGGCCTGTCCAGTGTGTCTGGTAACATGTTGCCCTCTCTCCTGCGGCCTGTCCAGTGTGGCTGGTAACATGTTGCCCTCTCTCCAGCTGCCTGTCCAGTGTGGCTGGTAACATGTTGCCCTCTCTCCTGCTGCCTGTCCAGTGTGGCTGGTAACATGCTGCCTGTCCAGTGTGGCTGGTAACATGTTGCCCTCTCTCCAGCTGCCTGTCCAGTGTGGCTGGTAACATGTTGCCCTCTCTCCTGCGGCTTGTCCAGTGTGGCTGGTAACATGCTGCCTGTCCAGTGTGGCTGGTAACATGTTGCCCTCTCTCCAGCTGCCTGTCCAGTGTGGCTGGTAACATGTTGCCCTCTCTCCAGCTGCCTGTCCAGTGTGGCTGGTAACATGTTGCCCTCTCTCCTGCTGCCTGTCCAGTGTGGCTGGTAACATGTTGCCCTGTCTCCAGTGGCTTGTCCAGTGTTACCAGCCACATGTTGCCCTCTCTCCAGCTGCCTGTCCAGTGTGGCTGGTAACATGTTGCCCTCTCTCCAGCTGCCTGTCCAGTGTGTCTGGTAACATGTTGCCCTCTCTCCTGCTGCCTGTCCAGTGTGGCTGGTAACATGTTGCCCTCTCTCCAGCGGCCTGTCCAGTGTGTCTGGTAACATGTTGCCCTCTCTCCTGCTGCCTGTCCAGTGTGGCTGGTAACATGTTGCCCTCTCTCCTGCTGCCTGTCCAGTGTGGCTGGTAACATGTTGCCCTCTCTCCTGCGGCCTGTCCAGTGTGGCTGGTAACATGTTGCCCTCTCTCCTGCTGCCTGTCCAGTGTGGCTGGTAACATGCTGCCTGTCCAGTGTGGCTGGTAACATGTTGCCCTCTCTCCAGCTGCCTGTCCAGTGTGGCTGGTAACATGTTGCCCTCTCTCCTGCGGCTTGTCCAGTGTGGCTGGTAACATGCTGCCTGTCCAGTGTGGCTGGTAACATGTTGCCCTCTCTCCAGCTGCCTGTCCAGTGTGGCTGGTAACATGTTGCCCTCTCTCCAGCTGCCTGTCCAGTGTGGCTGGTAACATGTTGAAATGGAATTGGAATCTCCTACGCAAATAACATTTTATTGGCACAATTATACTTAACTGTCCAGTTTGAGCTCCCCCCTATTCCAGATAAAGTATTAGTCCATAATTGACAAGCCTTATCTTAAACCTCATCTATTGTCCTCATGTTCAACACTGTTTCTGGGTTATTATGTTGGATTTGTTTTAGTCTTTATCAGCACACAGCAGTTGTTCTTTTTCTCTTGACACATTTAGACCACAGTACAAACCACAGGAAAACCTCTACACTCTCCGCTTGACTGTCTTCCTGTTCTACTTTAGTTTCTGCAAATCAGCCAACTCCTTTACTTTTCCTTTTGTGTCCGCCGCTTGCCCTTGTGGCAGAAGTCATTGTAGCCAGCTAAGGCTTTGGAGCACAGGACTGAGACTAGCCTATAGCCAAACAGAGGGATAGAATACTTAAAAGACAATTCGATGGCAGATAGTTTGGATTCTTTACTAAGCTGTGAAAGACAAGTGCCTCTACAACTAGACAAAAGGGACACTGACTTTTTACAGATTTGTTTTCTTTCTCGTCACCAGGCAAAACACAAGACAACAGGCACTGAAGAACCAAACTGGAGGATCACAAACAGGATTGTCTGGAATATCTGGATGGTTCTGTTCCGAGAACCCTGCCTCCATTCTAGAACCCTGCCTCCATTCTAGAACCCTGCCTCCATTCTAGAACCCTGCCTCCATTCTAGAACCCTGCCTCCATTCTAGAACCCTCCCACTCCCATGCTGTACTGCAGGTGAACCCCATCCAGGACCCAGAGGATGAGACGTATCCAGGCCCTCGTCGTCATGGCCTTCCTGTGCAGCCTCTGCCTCATCTTCTTGTACTCCTCACTCAACCTCCATCTGGCCCACAGACACAGAGGTCTCAGCCAACTCCAGGTCTCAGCCAACTCCAGGTCCGAGGCCAGCTTTGAAACCCTGTCCACCAAGCCGGTCCCAACGTACCTCAGACTGACCCCCACCAAGGACAGTACAAAAAGTGTCCCTACTCAGTTCACTGTTAATCCTACTCCCGATCTTCACCAAGCTGCTGTCTTTGCCGCCATCAAGAAGGCTATACCTCAGAACACAGCCTATTGGAACCGCGTGTTTTACTCTGGCATGGGACGACTGGACAAGGGGGGGAACTCAACAAGACAGGAGGGACTGGACTGGTCCCATTGCCGACACAACCCTGAGCAGCTGCGGACAAACATTCATGACTTTACTTCCTATCCAGAACTCCACCAGGACTTCCTGCTTGGGATGGAGTGTAGAAACCCTCCTATCCTGATTGACCAACCAGAGAAGTGCACCTCGGAAGACGGAGAAACCTTCCTCCTCTTCGCCATCAAGTCGACCCCGAGGAACTTTGAGCAGAGACAGGTGGTACGGGAGACGTGGGGGCGAGAAGCGGTGTATGGAGGAGGGGTCAGAGTTCGTATAGTGTTCCTGCTGGGATCCTTATCATTGGAGGAGCCCGACCTGAGCCAGCTACTGGTGTTTGAGGCGCGTCACCACGGCGACCTCCTCCAATGGGACTTCCACGACTCGTTCTTCAACCTCACACTGAAGGAGCAGGTGTTCTACAGGTGGGTCCTGAGCCGCTGTCCTAAAGTCTCCTTTGTCTTTAAAGGGGATGACGATGTCTTCGCCAACACTGAGGCCATACTGGGCTACCTGCAGTCCCTGGAGCCTAACAAGATCTCAAAGCTCTACCTGGGCCAGATGATCTCCACTGCTAGTCCCCTCCGCGACTCTAAAAGCAAGTACTACATCCCCCCGACCTTCTACGACGGGCCTTACCCTGCGTACGCCGGGGGAGGAGGCTACCTCTTCTCGGGGTCGTTGATCAGACAGCTTTACAGCGTCTCCAAGTTCCTCCCTTTCTACCCCATCGACGACGTTTACTCCGGGATGTGCTTCAATGCACTGGGAATACTTCCAGAGGCACACAATGGCTTCCAGACGTTTGACATACGCGAGCAGGACCGGGAGAACCCGTGTGTTCATAAGAATCTGCTGCTGGTGCACCGGCGGAGCCCTCGGCAGATCATTCGACTGTGGAGGAGCATACACAACCCCGTGCTCATATGTTAAGGGCTTTCACTGAGCCTCGGTGGTAGATGTTGACCCCCTCCCCTCCCCCCCATCTCACCACTGACACAGGGTCAGATGTTAAATAACCAATTTCCTCTATTCATATGCTGAACTATGGTTGCACATTTTTTGGGAACTCTCAAATTCCCTCGTTTTTCAGAAACCCCGGTTGGAGGGTCCCTGGATTTCCTGCTTCTTCCTTCCTGATTTGCGGGAATCTGCCAACCGGGATTCCGTAAAACCAGGGAATTTATTGAAATTTTGCAACCCGGATTTTTGCAGCTGACCACACAAGCCATGTTCAAATGCTGAATGGCCTGATTGAGCCAGATGTCTTTCCACCCCCTAATGGTTAAGATCTGATCTGAGGGCCTTATCTACCTCTTTAGCTTCACTCGGGGATGTTTTCCATGACGATGGTTGCAAAAATCCATTAACTTTCCCAAAATGTTAAGGTTTTCTAGAAATCCTGGTTGGAGAATTCCAGATTTCCTGTTTTATTCGCTCCTTGTTTTTTCTTCTTGAAAACCAGGGGATTTTTGCAGCCCGAGTCACGACACTCTGGCTGAACAACGATGCACTGGAACTGTTTCTGCAGACGGACTGGAGGGGGTGGGGGGTACTTGAGGACTGGAGTGGGGGGGGGGGGTACTTGAGGACTGGAGCTGGGGAAACCTCTGTTCTAAATTGCACCCAGGACTGAGGACAATAAAATGTTGCATACTTTGTAAATTATGAAAATGTTTTATTTTTTGAGGTGGATATAAAAAGAAGTGTATGACATTACGTGTAACTGATCGTCTGGATATTCTCCTCAGGGGACTAGGACTGTTCTTTTCATTGTGCGAAAATGTAATAAAATACTGTGAAACTCACTGGTGCTTTCAAAACAACTAGGTCAAATGTCAGTGATCTAGAATGATTTCCCCCCCACCCAAGTGAAATGACTGTTCAAATTTTTTCCCCCAGTGGTCTTGGAAATCTGACTTCATGAATGTTCGAGTTCAGTTGTCTTGAACGTGGCCCAAAAAAATTCTTGCAGTCATTTAACTTGAAACTTTTCATTGTGTGTTATGGGGAGGCGGTTATTTAACTAGAATGTAATAAACTGAGCGGCTTGGCGGCTCATGTTTCGGAGGATGCATGTACGTATGAGTTGAGCGTCGCAGCGATTTTTAAAACGCACCACCATGTATTGTCAAACTGCTCGTCTCCACAGCATGTTGTAATCATCAACAGTTCATTACGTATAGGCTTTGTGTGCTGTCCCCCCCCCCCCCAACCAAATAATCAGTCATCTGTTTTCAGGATGTTTATTCAGTAACCTGGACACATTTTAATAAACTCAAAGAAACTCAAACGCCATAGACCCCGATACCAAAAAGCTAGAAAACTATGCATACGAAACGAGTGGGAATCTACAGTATTACCTAATAACCTTTATAGAGGAAGTAGGCAAAACAAAGAGTTCTAGGTACGCATGACAACACCACTGGTATGGGTAGATGGTTAAGTCATTTTCAGTCCTATATCCCCCAGCATGCATTACTCAGGTATGATTAACCAGTGAGCAAAACTGGTTTTAATGCCTTTTGCTCATTGGGTAGACTCCTGTGGACCATTCAACTACTCCATTGTTGAGCGAGCAGGAAAATCTTGATTATCATGTTTAACAAAGACCAAAGATCAACAGACTAACTCAAACCTCTCCCCTGGGTCTCCCAGATGTTTTACCATTTTGTTATAGCCCTGAACTAGCTCACGGCGTCACAGTATCAAGGGCTTGATAATCATGTGTGTTAGCTCTGAAATAATTCAAATACACTGGTAAAGGCTGGGTGTCGCCGAAGGAGGGGTTAACACAAAAAATACAGGACTGACTGGGTCAGACTCTCATTCATTCAAAGCACACAAAAAACTAGAGGCCCATAGTGGTCAATTAGAACAAAACCATCCTTAACATTAGTCCCTCCCACTACTGGGAATAAAGCTAAGAATTCTAGCCCGGTCAGAATACCAGAAAAGAATTCTAGCCCGGTCAGAATACCAGAAAAGAATTCTAGCCCGGTCAGAATACCAGAAAAGAATTCTAGCCCGGTCAGAATACCAGAAAAGAATTCTAGCCCGGTCAGAATACCAGAAAAGAATTCTAGCCCGGTCAGAATACTATAACTCTATGCAGAACAGTAGAATACAAAGTGTGCAGCAACAGTCCCATCTGCCTCTCCTCTCCTCCTGCTCCAGCCTAGGACACTTTCAACATGGCACAATGTTGTGGAACGTTCAGATAGAAATAGTTTATATAGAACAAACATGCCTCTCTGACATGAAGCAAAAGGAATCATGTCAGTTCTATTTGTGACATTTCTACCTGCAACGCTGTACAGTGTTTTCCTGCAGACTGAGTGTACACACCAAATGGCACCCTATTCCATATAGGGTGCACTACTTCTGTCCAGAGCCTAGAGTCGGGAATAGGGTTCCATCTAGAGTAGGGAATAGGGTTCCATCTAGAGTAGGGAGTGCCATCTAGAGTAGGGAATAGGGTTCCATCTAGAGTCGGGAATAGGGTTCCATCTAGAGTAGGGAGTGCCATCTAGAGTAGGGAATAGGGTTCCATCTAGAGTCGGGAATAGGGTTCCATCTAGAGTAGGGAATAGGGAATAGGGTGCCATCTAGAGTAGGGAATAGGGTGCCATCTAGAGTCGGGAGTAGGGAATAGGGTGCCATCTAGAGTCGGGAATAGGGTGCCATCTAGAGTAGGGAATAGGGTGCCATCTAGAGTAGGGAATAGGGTTCCATCTAGAGTCGGGAATAGGGTGCCATCTAGAGTAGGGAATAGGGTTCCATCTAGAGTCGGGAGTAGGGAATAGGGTGCCATCTAGAGTAGGGAATAGGGTTCCATCTAGAGTCGGGAATAGGGTGCCATCTAGAGTAGGGAATAGGGTTCCATCTAGAGTCGGGAGTAGGGAATAGGGTGCCATCTAGAGTAGGGAATAGGGTTCCATCTAGAGTAGGGAATAGGGTGCCATCTAGAGTCGGGAATAGGGTGCCATCTAGAGTAGGGAATAGGGTTCCATCTAGAGTAGGGAATAGGGTTCCATCTAGAGTAGGGAATAGGGTGCCATCTAGAGTAGGGAATAGGGTGCCATCTAGAGTAGGGAGTAGGGAATAGGGTGCCATCTAGAGTCGGGAGTAGGGAATAGGGTGCCATCTAGAGTCGGGAATAGGGTTCCATCTAGAGTCGGGAATAGGGTTCCATCTAGAGTCGGGAATAGGGTTCCATCTAGAGTCGGGAATAGGGTGCCATCTAGAGTCGGGAATAGGGTTCCATCTAGAGTAGGGAATAGGGTTCCATCTAGAGTAGGGAATAGGGTGCCATCTAGAGTAGGGAATAGGTTGCCATCTAGAGTAGGGAGTAGGGAATAGGGGCCATCTAGAGGGAATAGGTGCATTAAGTCGAATAGGGTGCCATCTAGAGTAGGGAGTGCCATCTAGAGTAGGGAATAGGGTTCCATCTAGAGTAGGGAATAGGGTGCCATCTAGAGTCGGGAATAGGTAACCATGTGGTACTCTGCCAGAACCTGAAGGATATACTATCAGCAGAACCAACGAGTTAGCTAACTAACTAGCCTAAATGTTATATATTGTTTTAGACAGATAAACTTGTGCATGGGTCTAATTGATTCAACAAACAAAAAGTTTAGCTTTTTTAATGAACCAGAAAATAAATGTTTAGCCGGCTAACTCCTTGATCCTGCTTTTGTAGTTTTACTCCAGTGGTAGTGTTTACTTGGCGTAGGCATCCAGGGGATAGTGCTCTTTATACTGCTGGATGTGTCTCCACATGGCCTCCTTCTGCTTGACCAGGTTAGGGGTCATCTCTTCATACACGTCAGAGAACATCAAGTCAGGGTGAGGCTTGTGCCTCTTCTCAGCCTTCTCAAATGCCTCCATCACCATCTTACGGCTCTGTTTCCTCCAGCTCCTCTCGTCCTCCTCGGACCACCAGGAGCGGGCCGTCATGTAGTGACGCAGACGAGAGATGGGGTGGTCCTGTTTGTCCCAGTAGTTCACCTCATCTACGGAGCGGTAGGCCGAGCTGTCGTCGCTGGTGCTGTGGTGACCAATCCTGAGGGATGGGACGGAAGGAGAATGTCAGTGGAAGGTTAGGTAAATGTTTCCCATAACATGCCTTCTGGTCCTTGAATGCTGTTGATTATGGTTTCAATTCAACTACTATTGTATTCATCACATGACACATTCATCACATGACGCATTCATCACATGACGCATTCATCACATGACGCATTCATCACATGACACATTCATCACATGACGCGGAAGAGAGGACAGTGTCAGCGCATGTCTAGTTAAGACGGTATTAATCTCACGCTGGTCTGTCGCAAGAGACTAAGGCTATGTTTACACACCCAGACCAATTCTGATCATTCACCCCCCCCTCACCAAATTGGTCTTTTGACCAATCAGATCAGCCCTGAAAAAGATATGAAACAAATATAATTTTGATAACGGTGGGATGGATGTAAGTTGGAATGGAGCGGAGCAGTGTCAGGTTAGCTGTGGACTTGTGTGTCCAGACTGTACTATTCTCATATGAGAAGAGACGCCTGGTGCCGGAATGTTCTTCACTACGGGTTTGATTCAACTTCGTGTCACAACATTAATTACAAAAGCAACAGGAAATAAAATGTAAATAAAATCCTCTGAACTCCTTCGGCAGTTTCAGCACGACAACGTTTTGTAACGTTCAGATAGAAATATGTATGTAGAATGTAATATGTATGTAGAACAAGGAGTCATGTCGGCTCTATTCATGGTATTTCTATCTGCAACATTCAACAATGTGTCTGACAGGTGCTGATAGGTAGTCTACAGGTTCTGATAGGTAGTGTACAGGTAGTGATAGATAGTGTACAGGTAGTGATAGGTAGTGTACAGGTAGTGATAGGTAGTGTACAGTTCTGATTAGGTGATACGGTAGTGTTCTGATAGTAGTGTAGCAGGTGCTGATAGGTTAGTTGTACAGGTGCTGATAGGTAGTGTATCAGGTGGCTGATAGGTAGTGTAACAGGTGCTGATAGGTAGTGTACAGGTAGTGATCAGGTATGTGCAGGTTTGATAGGTAGTGTACAGGTAGTGATAGGTATGTACAGGTCTGATAGTGTTACAGGTGCTGTAGGTTCTACAGTCTGATAGGTAGTCTACAGGTAGTGATAGGTAGTGTACAGGTGCTGATAGGTAGTGTACAGGTGCTGATAGGTAGTCTACAGGTAGTGATAGGTAGTCTACAGGTAGTGA
The DNA here is from genome assembly GCF_016432855.1 of Salvelinus namaycush. NCBI lineage: Eukaryota > Metazoa > Chordata > Actinopteri > Salmoniformes > Salmonidae > Salvelinus > Salvelinus namaycush. The sequence continues at coordinate 208,421 of NW_024060242.1, forward strand.
TAGGTAGTCTACAGGTAGTGGTAGGTAGTGATAGGTAGTCTACAGGTAGTGATAGGTAGTCTACAGGTAGTGATAGGTAGTCTACAGGTAGTGATAGGTAGTCTACAGGTAGTGTAGTCTACAGGTAGTGATAGGTAGTCTACAGGTAGTGATAGGTAGTCTACAGGTGCTGATAGGTAGTCTACAGGTGCTGATAGGTAGTCTACAGGTAGTCTACAGGTTCTGATAGGTAGTCTACAGGTAGTGATAGGTAGTGTACAGGTTCTGATAGGTAGTCTACAGGTAGTGATAGGTAGTGTACAGGTAGTGATAGGTAGTGTACAGGTAGTGATAGGTAGTCTACAGGTGCTGATAGGTAGGGTACAGGTGCTGATAGGTAGGGTACAGGTAGTGATAGGTAGGGTACAGGTAGTGATAGGTAGTGTACAGGTAGTGTACAGGTAGTGATAGGTAGTGTACAGGTGCTGATAGGTAGTCTACAGGTGCTGATAGGTAGGGTACTAGTGCTGATAGGTAGGTACAAGGTGCTAGATCAGGTAGGGTACAGGTAGTGATAGGTAGGGTACAGGTAGTGATATGTAGGGTACAGGTAGTGATAGTAGTGTACAGGTAGGTGATAGTAGTGTAGCAGGTATGTGTAGGTCGTGTACAGGTGCTGATAGGTAGTCTACAGGTGCTGATAGGTAGGGTACAGTGCTGATGAGTAGGGTAGCGGAGGTGCTGATAGGTAGTGTACAGGTGCTGATAGGTAGTCTACAGGTGCTGATAGGTAGTCTACAGGTGCTGATAGGTAGTCTACAGGTAGTGATAGGTAGTCTACAGGTAGTGATAGGTAGTCTACAGGTAGTGATAGGTAGTCTACAGGTAGTGATAGGTAGTCTACAGTGTGTAAGGTGAGTCTACAGGTGCGATAGGTAGGGTACAGGTCTGATAGGTAGGTGTACAGGTGTGATAGGTAGGGTACAGGTATGTGATAGGTAGTGTACAGGTAGTGATAGGTAGTGTACAGGTGCTGATAGGTAGTCTACAGGTGCTGATAGGTAGGGTACAGGTGCTGATAGGTAGGGTACAGGTGCTGATAGGTAGGGTACAGGTGCTGATAGGTAGGGTACAGGTAGTGATAGGTAGTCTACAGGTAGTGGTAGGTAGTGATAGGTAGTGTACAGGTGCTGATAGGTAGTCTACAGGTAGTGATAGGTAGTCTACAGGTAGTGATAGGTAGTCTACAGGTTCTGATAGGTAGTCTACAGGTTCTGATAGGTAGTCTACAGGTTCTGATAGGTAGTCTACAGGTAGTGATAGGTAGTCTACAGGTAGTGATAGGTAGTCTACAGGTGCTGATAGGTAGTCTACAGGTTCTGATAGGTAGTCTACAGGTTCTGATAGGTAGTCTACAGGTTCTGATAGGTAGTCTACAGGTTCTGATAGGTAGTCTACAGGTTCTGATAGGTAGTGTACAGGTAGTGATAGGTAGTGTACAGGTAGTGATAGGTAGTGTACAGGTTCTGATAGGTAGTCTACAGGTAGTGATAGGTAGTCTACAGGTAGTGATAGGTAGTGTACAGGTAGTGTAGGTAGTGTAACAGGTAGTGATAGGTAGTCTACAGGTGCTGATTAGGTAGGTGTAGCAGGTAGTGATAGGTAGGGTAGCGAATGGTAGTGAAGATAGGTAGTGTACAGGTAGTGATAGGTAGTGTACAGGTAGTGATAGGTAGTGTACAGGTAGTGATAGGTAGTGTACAGGTGCTGATAGGTAGTGTACAGGTGCTGATAGGTAGTCTACAGGTGCTGATAGGTAGTCTACAGGTGCTGATAGGTAGGGTACAGGTGCTGATAGGTAGGGTACAGGTAGTGATAGGTATGTCAGGTAGCGATATGGTAGTGACTAGGTAGTGATAGTAGTGTACAGGTAGTGATAGGTAGTGTAGGTAGTGATAGGTGTTACAGGTGCTGATAGGTAGTCTACAGGTGCTGATAGGTAGGTTACAGGTGCTGATAGTAGTCTACAGGGCTGATAGGTAGGGTGACAGTAGTGATAGGTAGTCTACGACGGTGCTGATAGGTATCTACAGTGCTGAAGTAGTCTACAGTAGTGATAGGTAGTCTACAGGTAGTGATAGGTAGTCTAACGGTAGTGATAGGTAGTCTACAGTTAGCTGATGGTAGTCTACAGGTAGTGATAGGTAGTCTACAGGTAGTGATAGGTAGTCTACAGGTAGTGATAGGTAGTCTACAGGTAGTGATAGGTAGTGTACAGGTGCTGATAGGTAGTGTACAGGTGCTGATAGGTAGTGTACAGGTGCTGATAGGTAGTGTACAGGTGCTGATAGGTAGTGTACAGGTGCTGATAGGTAGTCTACAGGTGCTGATAGGTAGTGTACAGGTGCTGATAGGTAGTGTACAGGTGCTGATAGGTAGTGTACAGGTAGTGATAGGTAGTGTACAGGTGCTGATAGTTCTGTAGTACGAGGTGGCTGCATGGGTAGTGTAAACAGGTGCTGATAGGTATGTAGTCAGGTGCTGATAGGTAGTTACAGGTGCTGATAGGTAGTGTTACAGGGGTGCTGATAGGTATGTACAGGTGCTGATGAGGTAGTGTACAGGTGCTGATGAAGGTAGTGTAACTAGGTGCTGATAGGTAGTTGTACAGGTGCTGATAGTAGTCTAGCAGTGCTGATAGGTAGTCTACAGGTGCTGATAGGTAGTCTACAGGTGCTGATAGGTAGTCTACAGGTGCTGATAGGTAGTCTACAGGTGCTGATAGGTAGTCTACAGGTGCTGATAGGTAGTCTACAGTGCTAGATAGGTAGTCTACAGGTGCTGATGAGGTAGTGCTACAGGTGCTGATAGTAGTCTACAGGTGCTGGATAGGTAGTGTGGACAGGTAGGTGGATAGTAGTGGACAGGTGCTAATAGGTAGTGTAGCAGGTGCTGATAGGGTAGTGTACTGAAGTGGCTGATAGTGAGTGTACAGGTGCTGATAGGTAGTCTACAGGTGCTATGAGGTAGTGTTACAAGTAGTGATAGGTAGTGTACAGGTAGTGATAGGTATGTGTTAACAGGTAGTGATAGGTAGTGTAAGGCAGGGTAGTGTAGTGTACAGGTGCTGGTAAGGTATGTAGCAGGTAGTGCTAGGTAGTGTACAGGTAGTGATAGGTAGTGTACAGGTGCTGATAGGTAGTTCAAGGTGCTGATAGGTAGTGTACTAGCATGGTGCTGATGTGAGTGTAGTGTACAGGTGCTGATAGGTAGTTACGAGGTGCTGATAGGTAGTGTACAGGTGCTGATAGGTATGTACAGGTGCTGATAGGTAGTGTACAGGTGCTGAGAGTATTGTACATGGGTGTGATAGGTAGTGTACAGGTAGTGTACAGGTAGTGATAGGTAGTCTACAGGTAGTGATAGGTAGTCTACAGGTAGTGATAGGTAGTCTACAGGTAGTGATAGGTAGTCTACAGGTAGTGATAGGTAGTCTACAGGTGCTGATAGGTAGTCTACAGGTAGTGATAGGTAGTCTACAGGTAGTGATAGGTAGTCTACAGGTGCTGATAGTGTCATCTACAGTAGTGATAGGTAGTCTATAGTGATAGGTAGTGCTATAGGTAGTCTACAGGAGTGTAAGTCTAGCAGTTGTGATAGGTAGTCTACAGGTGCTGATAGGTAGTCTACAGGTGCTGATAGGTAGTCTACAGGTGCTGATAGGTAGTCTACAGGTGCTGATAGGTAGTCTACAGGTGCTGATAGGTAGTCTACAGGTGCTGATAGGTAGTCTACAGGTGCTGATAGGTAGTCTACAGGTTGCGATGAGGTAGTCTACAGTGCTGATGATGTAGCGGTAGCATAGGTAGTGATTAGGTAGTGTACCAGTGTGATCAGGTAGTGTACTGCAGGTGCTGATAGGTAGTGTAGGTCAGGTGCTGATAGGTAGTGTGTAGGCAGGTGCTGGATTAGGTAGTCTACAGGTGGCTGTGTAGGTTGATAGTGTACAGTAGTGATAGGTAGTGATACAGGTAGTGATAGGTAGTGATACAGGTAGTGATAGGTAGTGTACAGGTGCTGTTGTTTTCTTAGGTAGTGTACAGGTGCTGGTAGGTAGTGTACATGTTGTGTGTCGGTAGTGAAGAAAAAAAGA